>NC_057794.1:498262629-498474386 GCF_018294505.1 Triticum aestivum | reverse complement strand
GAGAGGAGAGGGGGTGTCTGGGGGGTTCGGGGGAGAGAGGGAGGCCGATTCACGGCGTTAGCCGGGCGAGGGAGGCGGCGAGGCGGCGAGCAGGTGCGTGGCACCCATGCGGTGCTCGCCGTCGAGCACCTGCCTGCCTGCCTGGCCGGCAAGCAGCTCGCTGGCGCGGTGCTGGGCTGGGCCGGCAGGTGGGCCGGGTGCTGGGCGCTAGGTAAGCCTTTTCTATTTTCTTTCTGTTTTCTGTTTTTTAATACTTCTGCAACTTTGTTGAATTTAATAAAATACTTAGGCAACTCCAAAAATCACCAAACTACTCCTGGTCCATAGTTGGATTATTTCCAACGTGAAACATTTTAGTTTGGAGTTATTTGAGCATTTAAATATTTTATATAATTTTAAATGCCCAAATTCAAATACTTATGATTTAAATCAAAAACCCTAAGATGGCCTAGGAAAATGTGCACCACTTTTGGCAGAGGTTCTGAACCAAGACAAAAATGATGGGCATTTTAGAAGGGCATTTTAGGTTCATTGAAAAAGTTTTTAGTAAACCCTAATTGGTTTCAGAGGGGACTGGGGGTTCTGTCATCCCTATTTCAGGTTTCTGATGAAAGAGTAAACATGATGCAACACTCTAATGCATGGCTAACTAGGATGTGACAAAATTGCAAAGAGAGAAGTGCATATTTCAACCCCGAACTCTTGCCCTAGTCTAATTTACAACCCCGAACTCGAATACCATCCAAATTACAACCCCCAACTCTTAAAACCGGTCAGAATTCAACCCTTCTCTCCTTGTTGACCGGTTTTGACCTAGTTGACCGGGTTTTGACCCGTTGACTAGTCAACAGTAAATTTTTTTAAAAAATATGTATAAATCACAAATAATTTATTTTTTTCACAAGGTGAACAGTAAATTTTAAAAAGTAAAAAAATTCAAAAAATAATTTTGATTTTTTCACCGTCTGAACAGTAAATTCAAAAAACAAAAAAAAATAAAAAAAAGAATATTTTTTGCATGGAAGATGTATCAATGTGTGAGGTCCGTGCCAATTTTCATCGTGTTCGGACATCTAAGTAGCTCTCAGCCAAAAAAACAAAATCAGCCCGAACAGTGGACGACAGTTAACTGTTTCACAGACTCCACATTTGTCTTTTTTTAGAGCTACTCAAATGTCCAAACAAGCTAAAAAATTGTAACTTAAAAAAATACTATTCACCATGTGAAAAAAATAAGAAATAGATTTTTTTTAATTTACTGTTCACCTAGTCAACGGGTCAAAACCGGTCAACTTGGTCAAAACCAGTCAAGAGATAGTGAAGGGTTGAATCCTGACCGGTTTTGAGAGTTGGGGGTTATAATTTAGACGGTATTGAAGTTTGGGGTTGTAAATTAGACTAGGGCAAGAGTTCGGGGTTGAAATATGTACTTCTCTCAATTGCAAACCATGTACCTTCAAGGTAAATATCATTTCAAACTCGAGTGGACATGAAAAATTGCTATCCCAATCTTGATAATCAATCAAACATAAAAACTTGATCCAACGAATCAATATAATAGCCAAAGGAGGAGGTGCCCATTCTTGACCTTTCCTCTTGTCTTCATAATTTTTTGTGCAGTTTATCCAAAATAAAATGACATCAGCGCCTTGGCATTTTGGTGACACTGTACAAAAAATTGACTTATCTCATGAAAGTGAGGTATGTAATCTATAAGCATTAACAGTGCAAAAATCTGAAGGTAGTAACAATTTTCATCATTGGTATACTGGCTGTGCAACAACATTACAATGCCTTAGCTGAAAAATCTTTAATACATCCACAATCAACAGCTAACCTTGAAATAATCCAGTGACATTAAATGGATTGCTTAAATTTATCGTTGGCATTAGACTAAGAGCGGCATTAGTTAAATGTGGCATCACTTTAGCAGTAGCATTGCTTGACTTGACTGCTGGCGTTATACTAACAGCAAAAAAAAGTGGCAATAAGAGCATGGGAGGCCCATTCGGACAGTGGGCGCACCAGTACGATGTACCTCCATGGACGCAGAGTGGTGAGGGAGGTATGGTTGCCCAGAGCAACAAATATCCAGGCAGCATATGTGGATTACGTCCCATTTTTGCTCTCTTTAGCCACCTTTTTCCTATGCGAGGACAACAAACTGATCGACCTGGTCATTCTCTATTGCGTTGTCATGCCTTTCTACCATTCTTCAACCAAGAGACACGAGACTCATTCCTTAGCTACTGATTTTCCCCTTTTCAACCTAGATGCGGGTTCGATGCCTACTCTCTTGGACAGTACAGTCTCCCTTCCTTTCCTTATTCAACCCAGACATGGATTAGTCTGCATGAAGTAGGGTTTCCTTTAATAGTGCAAATTATGGTTTTTGTCTGCGTGGCCAGCAGAGCAGAGGATAGCAAATTGGGAAGATGGTGGAGTGGAAAAAGATCCACATGCAACGACGTGGCAGATGGGGCAATAGAACAAGGTTATGGTTTGAAAAGAGGTAGCATACCTGAGGGTCGGCGGGAAGTGGCTTCGCTCGTGGTCGTCGTCATCCGCACACACTACGACAGCGAGCTTGGGGACGGAGGCCATCCCGCACGGGCGCTAGGTCTGAGAGGACAGCCTTGTCGTCAGTGCGTGACCTCGCTCGCCGACGACGAGTGCGTCAACGTTGCACGTCCTTTTCTTCCCCGGCGGATCTGTGACCACCGGTGAGGAGGGAGAGAGGGGCCATCTTTTTTGATCTGGAGAGAGGGTGGTAGTGTGACAAGCAAGTGGGCAGCCCTTAGCAAGAAAGCGCTCAAGCTCCAGCCTATATATCTTTTTTATACTACTAGTACTGGAGGTGGAGTAGTGGTAGAGTAGTTTATATTTTCTCTGCGTACAGTACCAGTTAGTCGTGCTTCAAAACCGATCGGCACGCCATTAAAAAAATAAAGGTCGATAACTAATGCGGCACCTCGGGCCAACGCGGCCAGATCGCATTTTGCACGAGAAATTACACACCATGTTTCGTTGACATGTGGTCCCGTTCCAACATATCATTGAGACGACGGCGAGTAGTAGGAGTATTTCTGAACGGACGTGTAGGCCGGGGCGCCTCTTCGTGAACCGTGGAAAACTCGCAACCGTCCACCGACTCTTCGCCTTTCCCTCTCGATTTGGAACTGCTGTCGCACGCTCTTCCTCTCCCTCCTCCATTTTCCTTTAGCCCTTCTCCCTTTCTTCTGCCATTGTTCGATCATCTTCTCCATGGAGGGAACAGGCCGAAAACGACCCCGTTATTATTACCCTGATCTGAAAGATGACGTGGTGGAGGAACTCATTGATCGGTGCGACATCATCACCTCGGCTAGCATGGCAGGTTCGTTCAAGCCCATTCTCGACTCAACTAATAACATCATTACAAAGAACCCAAGAGTCAAGGAGTGGTTTGATCTCCCCTATCTTCTTCGCCGTGACCCTGATGATGACTGGCGCTAGCACGACAGAGGCCTCGCCCTGTGCAAGTCGAGCCGCTTGATAATGATACGTATGATGTTAAGATGCCATCGCTTGAGTGCAAGGCTTGGGCGGGTGCAAATGGAGATTGGGTTGTTTACATTGGGTCCAACTGCGAGTGGGAACTTGTGAATGTCTACACTCGTGACCGGGTTCCACTTCCAAAAATCTCAGCAGTCTGCCTAGAGGTTGAGCACACCGATATTGTACGCATGTTCAAATACGATCATGGTGACTGTCTTCTACGGAAGATAGCAATTTGTCGAGTTCCCAACCGCTCTTGGAATTACAACAACTATCAAGTTGTTGCAATCTTCGACAAGCTTGTTGCCATCCTTTGTGGTTCGAATCGATGGACATTGTTCAAAAATCAGTTTCTGTACACGGATGAGTACTGTGATGCAATTCAATACGAGGGCCTTGTGTTTGCTGCCACCACTAGTGGCATTGTTTTTGCATGGCATCCTCATGGTTTCGGTACGTTTGTCTTCCACCGTAATTATAATTGTTTCATCCACATGCATGCGAGTTAGCAAGTTTCCCTTTACTAATTAACCTTCTTCTTGTGTGTTCCAAGGTCCTGTGAACATCCCACCACCTATACTTGAAAAAATTTATAACCAAGGGGAAGATGACGATGGTGATGATCACGAGCATGAGGACGAGCAGCGCCCATATACTCTATGGCGCCTGACAACTAATTCCGATGGATCACCTCTTCTTGTGTGTATACAGCCCACTAATGATGTTACTGCTAAGGAAGCAGGTGTAGTCTCCCATGGTCGCACTATCCGGACCTATTCCAACACCCGTTGCATGGTATTCGGGATGGATACTAGTGTGCTAGCGCCAACTCCTTCTCGCTGGTACAAAATTGATAGTCTTGGAGAAAACTCGCTCTTCCTTGGACAAAACTATCTGATATGGTGAAAGGCGATCCAACTATTGTTGACACAACGTTAACAGTTGCATTTATGAGAAGCAACTGTGTCTATACCTCGGACATTTGTGTGGTTCCCTACCCTGGTAGGGATATAGTAGGCCGCTTCAGCCTGGATGATCAGTCCTGCGTTGGTTTCCAGATCGACAATCGATGGCCCGTCCCAGAGAATCACTTGGTTTCCAACGCCGAGGAATGGTAGAGTTGAAGTTCATTTCATTGCTTGTTATTTGTTGTGTGGTGAAAACTTTAGTATTTATAAAGTATCCTCGTTGTCGATGTGGGTTGATGACCTGTTGTATGTAATAAAATGATATGCCTGTGATAAACTTACTAAATTTATGAATGGCTTTCAAGTCGCTTCTGTGAGTGAGTGGTGCGACGAGGCAAAAATATATTTTCCAAATACATAATTGTACGTGCATTGCAACAGGTTATCGGATGAGGCCAATCAACAATAGTACTACACTATTTGTACTAGCTTCACATGCTTCGCGCGTCGGGCGGGTGTTTTTACTGTAGCCATATGTTAATGTGTTCGCTGTACGTAACCAGCACCTCGAATCCTCGATACTAGTACTATATAGTAGGAGTAAGTAGTAGGAGTAGTACGGTGGCATGGGCCAGAACAAGCATTCACGTCCAGGAGTACGGCACACGCCGCCACCACGACATCCATCTGACACCATATTATTTCTTGGAGTCTGTGCTAGAGCAATCTCTTCAACCTCGTCGTTTCTCTAACTTCAACCATCGCGCGGCGGGCGAGGTGGGGGTTTGCCGATAGTCGGTTTCCTTAACTGCGGTCCCACTTGTAAGGCCAACTCCAACGCACAACCCCAAACGCACCTCCATTTTGCACGAACTCCAACGATAATTTTGACTAGAAAAGCAAGACCAAAGAAAACAAGAACCACAAGAATACATTTTACTACTCCTGTAAGTTGGATTAGTGCCTTCTCGATGCATTCATTGTTGATCTGCGGAGGCTCGATCTTGCGTCTGTGCTAGCTAAAAGTGATAGAGCATCTACTAAATTGCGCTCTATCAATATATGGTTGTACTCTTCTTCCCAATACAAACACTTGTATCCATTCTACTCCCTCCGTTGCACAATACATGCCTTCTATTTGTCAAAATATATATGTATCTAGACATGTCTTAGTATATAGGTACATCCATTTTTGGACAAATGGAAGTCAAGTATTTTGGAATGGAGGGAGTACACAATAAAAATTTAAGTTAGCACAACTAGTCTAATCCGAGAGCAGAACCAAAGATTTGGTCGGGTTCTTCCTCCTTTTGCCGACACGTGGGACATCCAGCATTCAGGTTGTGTCATGAAAGAAAATAGAGTGGTAGTAGAAGCCACGAGATGTGCATCTTGGGTTAAACTGTAAATAGAATCTTACTACTCTTGAGTAACTCCAAAAGCGGCCACCGAAGATCTTTATTGGATTTGTTTTTCATCACCAGCACGTCGAGGTGAAAGATGTGCAGGTTCAGTGGGTCCTCTTGCGTTTTCACTGACATGTGGGGTCGCATGTGAGCAAATAGACGATGGGATCCTCGCATCCGTTGGCTAGCTAAGAAGAGATATAGAGGAGGGCTAAGCACGGACTGCAGGAAATTTGTTACCTCGATATAGGCTCGATATAGTGGGGTGGCATGGGCCATAACTAGCATTAACGTCTAGCAGTACGGCACACGCCACCCACACGAGTCCCATCCGACACCAATTTTCTTGGAGTCTGTGCTACAACCATCTCTTCTCCCTCCTGTTTTCTCAGCCATCGCGCGGTGGGCGGGGTGGGGGTTTGCCGATAGTCGGTTTGCTCAACTGCGGTCCCACTTGTAAGTGAAAATGCAACACCGCACGCATTCCCGCTTGAGTAGCATGCCGGACCAACCGTGTGGGGGTGCAACGCGAACACGGCAAGCTTTTCCTTTTGAACTCGTAAGTTGTAAAATTTGGTTCTGCTCCATGGCGCGACCGATGGATAGAAAATAACGATTTTGCCTAGAGTAATGAGAAGTTTGGTTCTGGCGCCGTTGATGCATGGAGTACATACAAAAATTATGAAGTTGATCGAAAGGTAAGATAATTACTGTAGTATCATATACTACTACATGGATTTGATGGAAAGATCAAAATACATACGGATCCATCAATGTTCAACGACATCCTCATGCCCTAGTGCGCCGTGTCACCAACCGACGTGTGAGGAGCAGCAACGTTGGCGGCGAGCTCAACGTGCTTCTGAACAGTGCCGTCCAAGGTTGCCCTGCGCTCCAAGAAGGCCAGCGTCCTATCGTCCTCCTCTTGCATGTAGTAGTCCTTGTGGACGATTTGCGCGTAGACGTGGGTGATTATGTCGATGGTGTCTTGCTGCGCCAGGCGCTGCACGACGAGCGCGACCTCGAGGTGGACATTCTATGGCGCGACGACGGGCAGTCGCAGGGCCACCAGTGCGTTTAAGAGGTTGTTACCATAGTGGCCATTGAGGGTGGCGGGCATCGCAGAGCCTGGGTGCGTCGGCTGGAGGCTTACGTCAAAGTCGTCCGCATGCTTCTTGACGATGGTGAACTTGTCGAGGAAACCGACGGGGACCTCGTCGAACAAGGAGACGAAGTTGTCGTCCAAGCGGCCCCTCACCCTGGCGGCCTCAAGCAATACTACCTGGAGACGTTCCTCGGTGCCGGGCCGCAAGCCGGCGTCGTGGACCATCTGGCACAGCCGGCTGATGCTCGCGCTCATCGCCTCCATGGGTCTAGCGTAGCTTCTAGTCAACTGATCTTGCGATTTGAGTGATCACTCAGCCCTTGGTTAGCGTGCGTAGGTGCATAGGATTTCGTACTACTCCTTGGCCCTCTACTGCACCTGCCTTTGGCTGTATGATAGGTGGGCCAGCCACCCCCTGGGGCCACGTGTCATTCACCCAAAGGCAGTTGTCGTAAGTCAATGAAGCTGCGTCCCCCTCCATGCCGGTGCAGTATAGTCATCTCACCGGACCTCTAGTTGGGGCCAAACAAGAGAAGTTTGATGTTTACTGGTTTATTGGTCCCCTTTGCATTTTGCGTCAAGTTTTGACCTTTGATTTAACTAATAAAATGTTAATGCATGTAAACAAAAATGTTGTGTAAGTCACCTTACGGAAACCAAATAATCCCAAAATACTTAGGCACAGTGCATTAACTCCCTCCTTGTTTCTTATTTCGTGACATATCAACCAATGAGAGATGTGGGCCGTGCATGCTTTCAATGACTTGAGACTACCAAACATGACATGCAGTGTTTAGTTCATTGCATGTAATCCTATTAGTACTCTAGTTAGGAGTAGCAAAAAAACATTAAGTTCTCTCGCCGATAGGAATAAAACACCACGTATTTATTTACAGAGGGAGTAGTACATTTTTGGTGACATGCATTACTAGATATTGCTAGTCAAATACTAAAATCCAGATGGACGTGGTAGTACTCCTAAATCCAGATGGTGGTGCTACTAGTACTAGTAGTAGTACTACCAATGTAGTACTCCGTAGTAGGAGTACTAGCACTGTACTATCCGTTGGTCAAATTATTACGTGCTGCTCCTCACAGTGAAGTGACAAGACCCTGCGCCGGAGACGACACCTGAGTATAGGCACCGTGTTCGGCATACCATAGTTAGCCTCACCATCTGCAGTCACTATCATCATGGCTGTAGAGCTAGCCTGCTTACAACTAGCCCCGTTCGACATAATTTACCATGCATAGATGCCCGTGCATTGCACGGAACACCAAGATTGGGGGTGGACTGCTCTAGCAACGGCCATCGCGCCAGATTTTTCCATGACCTTCTACTCCTAGATGTGGTGGGGAGGAGATGAGGCTGATTGTGAGAGACAAGGAGTTGTTTGTAAATAGGGAACAAGTGCGGGCATCTTTTTGCAAAAATGGAGAAGCTTGGTTTGTATGCGTCAGATCTAGATCCGATGGCTATTGGTGAAAGATGGGAGGAACAACATCATCACCAACTCAGGACCTGTTTGATTCGCAGGATTTTGAAAATGTAGGAATAGGACACGGCAATATTACAAGTTTCAAACTGATATTACAAATGTTAGGAGTAATGCTGCACCTACGAAGAGGGAATTACTAGGAAGTTTACGTAAGAACTTTCGTTACTTTAGGTGGATGCAGCATTATCGTACAAACTAAAATCCACCGCCCTGACAAGTCACTAATGGGCAAATAAGTTTTCGAGTCTCTGGCCACTTGATGTTTCAAAAACAAATTCAGCTTCTGCGAAGACTTTGTCATTTAGGCTTAGATGCTTGCGGTGATCAGCACGCCATTCATTGTTGCGCGAGAGAACGCCAAACCTCATTACCTTGAGCACACTTGCCTCCAAAACAAAGAACCTGGCCAATTTAATCTCAGATGTGCTGCCTCGATAGTCGATCAAATCAATTTCTGTAAGATGGAGATCAAGGCATTCAATGAGATTGTTATAGTGCAGCACATTTTTCACTTTCGGGTCTTTTTTTTATCTGCAAAAGAAGAGAACATATTAGAGCAGCTGGCTGCATAAGATTGCCGTGTCATCAAGAGGTACCAATATCATTCGCTCATACGATAGGGTTGGCTGGCTAGTGATATTTTTTCACTCTCTCTCTCTCTCTCCCCCTCTCTTTCTATTTCCTCTCATTTAACTAGGAGCACTCGAAGAGCTTGGGCATTTGTTGCCTTCCACTATGTGGCCGATGCCATATTTCACAAAAGTATGCCACATAACACGCATCAATGTCAAATCAAAAGATTTTGGCACCGCTCTCGCGATGTGAGAGAGTTGGCACCGCTGTGCACACAGACCCACATGTATAAACAAATCAATCAAACCAACCACACCAGCCTCTCACTCTCCCAAACAAGTGTTTTTTTATTTCCTTAGTCCTCTCTCTCTCCCACACAGTGTTTTTTCATTCCATGAGTTAATTTGGCACCGGAGCAAAGTAGGTGATCCAGATTGGGACACCAGGTGAGCAATGGAGGGCATCGATGCCAAATGCATCACAAGTGAATTTGGCACATGTTTTGGCCTACATAGCCCACTTTTGTAATACTACCTCGTATTTAGTACAAAATTTTGACCATAGATTTACCTAAGAAACTGCCAATGCATGTCACTAAAAATTACACCATTTGAAATTATGTTCAAATACAAATCCAACGATATAGTTCTTAGTGACATGCATTAGCATTTTGTCAGTTAAATCTATGGTCAAATTTTGATACTACAAAATTGGAAGAGTAAACCAGGAGAATTTGGCAGACGAGTACACCAACACTGTCAATTTCGGCGCGTCAATGACCCTGATTTTTGTTGGACCTTCTAGATCCGATACAAGCAATCTCTCAAGGAAAGGCGCATTCTCGATGACCATAACATGGAACAGCTGGAGTGATCTCTTCCCAGTTGATGTCTTGTTGCGGGGCCAGCAAGACACATAAATCCATCGGAGATTCATCCAGGCGATGTGGAGGCTAATGAACCCGTGGATCTGCTCAAGACGAAGGTACTCGAGCGCAGTACAGCTGCGGACCAGGTGCTCCATAGCCTTCTTCGAGATGACAACGTCAAAGAGGTTGAGCTGCTTGAGTTGAGGGAGAAGATGAGCGGGCGCGCCATTAATCTGGGGAAGATAGCAATATCTGAAGCTGGCGTGGCACAATGTTGGCATGAGGCGGAGCGCGGACGGCGGCAAAGAGCGACATCGTCCGGCTTCAAAGCTGAGCTCCTCGAGCGGATCTAGGGTGGGGGATAAGAACCACTCGTCGAACTTGGGTTAGACCTTGCAGTTGGTACTGAACATGCAGATGTCAAGGCGTTTGGCTGGCCCAGGGTGCGATGAAAGGATCTTGGAGACTGCGGCCATGCGTTTGCAATCCCCGTCGCAGAGGTAGCTGTCGACGGTGAGGTAGAGGGGGACGCAGCGCCAGAGGGGGCGCCACCGCCGGGAGAGCAGGGCGGTCCGCACGACAGATTTGGTGGGGAGGAGGCTGATGATGACGAGCAGCGTGTCATCGGGGAGGCTGCTGATGAAGTCTAGGCTCGCCGGATGCGGTTTTGGCTCGAGCCGCCTCCGTTTGTTGGCTGCCTCGCCATCCATCTCAACTGGCGGCGACGCCGATGTACACGTGTGCTGGTGTGTGTTGTGTGCTGGTTGTGCGCGAGTGCGTCCTTCTGTGCATGCCGCCGCACAGTGGTGAATTGTGCACGAGTGCGTCCTTCGCGTGCAAGAAGTTTGTCCTCAATGCACCCTCAATTTACTAGCGTGCGGGGTGCTACCCCGAGTGGTTTCAACTTTGTTTACTTCACCGCGTGTCAGATGGGCCTCTAGTTTACTTATTTTCACCCACTGCCACATGGGCCAGCACACGAAGATACAGAACATGAGCTGACAAGGCAGCATGTGGATTGGTTGACCGGTCAACTAAACAATATACGGAGCTATACGCTGACACAGTGAGTGTATAATCCGTCAGTATAGAGAGTTCGAGTGAGAGGGGAGGCCCGTGAGAGATAGCAAAGAGAGAGAGAGAAAGAGCTACTCCCTCCGTTCGATAATGTAGTTCCAACATTTTTTTAAGTCAAACTTTTGAAACTTTGACCAAGTTTATAAAGAAATTACTTATATCTACAATACCAAAGATAAATGATAGTATGAAGTAAGTACATGTTGTGATGAATCTAATGATCGTTCCAGATGTAAATGTTTTTCTCCACATATACCTGGTCAAACATTTCTGAGGTTTGACTTTTCAAAACATCCATATGCTTATGGACGTGATAGAGTCCCTAACAAGAGAGAGAGAGAAAGAGAGAGAGAGAGAGAGAGAGAGAGTGAAAAAAGTGTGTGTGCGTGTGTGAATGAGACATGGACAACACACGATAAAAGTAGAGAAAAAGCGTGCGTGTCTTATGCAAACATATCACACATGCATCTTCGACAACGGAGGCTAGGCGAGGAGATAGTGTGTGGTTGTTTGGAACCAAGAGAGCAAGACCCCTAGCACGTGGCCAAGAGGGGTCTCACAAACAAGGGAGAGAGGTCGAGAGAGACGTACGGAGAAAATGCAGACATGGGGAGGAGAGAGTGTATGTTTGTCATAGAGAGATCCCCTGGAGATCGTGATGGGACTATATGGGTGGGAGATCGAGTGACAAGGTGTGTGCGCGATAGAAGATGCCCCAAGAGATATCGAGATAGACGTATGGATAGAAGGAGACAATACGTGTGTTCCTGTTGGCTAGTAAGAGATAATCATACTTAGGAGGGGGGAGTGCTTGCGCCTATGATGGATTGAGGGATTATGGTACTTAGGGGGTGCGTGTCACATGGAGAGAGAACAAGGGCGGAGAGTGTAGGATGGGTCTATATGTATAGCGCAAGCGAGACATGTGTATGTGTGAACCAGGGAGATATAAGGCCAGTTTGGCTTGCGTCTTGAGCATCTTTTGCCCGGCCTGGGGTTGTGGCTGGATTTCATGCACGCTTATTTGGTTGCTACCCTATGAAAAAGAAATCCCGCCTGGCCTGGGTTCCCGTGCACTTTAATTAGCCTGGCTGAACTCCAGACACTGCAAGTAGCCTGGCCCAGGCGACCGATTTTCAAATGCCTGGTCGTGCCTGGTCGTGTGGCCACGAGGCTAACAACAACATGGATGGATATTAGCATTAAATAATTCATGCATGGATTGATTGATGGGACGTTGATACTTTGCCTGGCCCAGGCATGAACCAAACGCTTCAGCACCACACAAGCCTGGCTAGGCAGAAATATTTTACATCTCACGTCCACACCAGGCAGTACCGGCCATCAAGGCATGAAGGTCAGGTCACGAACCAAACTGACCAATAAAGTTTGAGGGAGATTGAGGAACCCCGATAAGGCTGAGTGGTGTGTCACATAGCTGAGAGGGGGAAAGAGATATTCCATCCGCTCGATAATGCAGTGCATGTAAAATTTTTAGAAGTCAAAGTTTGGAAACTTTGATCAGGTTTACGCAAATGTTATTTATATCTACAATACCAAAGATACATCATACAAAACTACATCTCATGGTGAACCTAATGGTATATGTTTGCCGTACTAGATGTAATTCTTTTTCTCCACGTACATGGTCAAACTTTGTGATGTTTGACTTTTCAATAAATCTATATGCTATGGACCGAGGAGAGTGCCTCAGTCGAGACAGATCAAGTGTGTGTGTGTGAAGGAGAATGAGTAAGTGTGCAAAAAGAGTATGTGTGTGAAAGAGAAAGTGACAACAAACGATAAATTAGAGAGAGAGAGTGTTTTTTCGTTTCTTATGCGAACATATCACGCATGAATCTCCGAGATGGAAAAGCGAGGCGAGGAGATACACGAAGATAGCTAGTGTGTGATTGTTTGCAACGGAGAGAGACACCCCTGTAGCACATGTCCAATAGAGGTGTGGCCAACAAGGAACAAAGGTCGAGAGGGACACATGGATGGCATGGACGCATGGGGAGGGAGAGGGGGTGTGTTTGTGATAGAGAGATCCCGTCAAGATCGTGAGGGGACTATATGGGTGGGAGATCGAGGGAGTGCGTGCGCGATAGAAAGATGCCCCGAGAGAAATTGAGATAGACCATGCACATGTTTGTGATGGAGACTAAGATTAGCTAGTCATATACATATAGGGGGGACTGCGTGTGCCTACAATTGAGTGAGAGACCATCATACTTGGCTAGATGGGCATGAGATTGTGTGTGTGCGCGTGTGAGATGGAGAGAGAACGAGGGGGAGAGATAGAGTTTTAGATGGGCCTATCGAGTGCGAGTGAGATATGCATGTGTATGTGTGACCCAGGTGGATGGAGAGTTTGAGAGGGGGGGAAGAGCTCCGAGACGACATAGTGGTGCGTGAGAGAGTTACAGGCAAAGAGGCAAGGAATCTATGTGCGTACGATGAGTGCACCCAAGATATCTAGCTTGGACTAGCTAGAGTATCATACATAGTGTGTGAGAGAGACCTATAGATGGTGTATATATGCATGCGAACTAGAAAGACCCCCCCCCTACACACACAAAGAGAGAGAGAGAGATGGAGAGGAAGGGAGAGGGACGAACAAGGTTTTTGTGTCGGATGCGTGTGATAGAATTGAAGATTGTCGACGAGAGACAAAGAGAGAGAGAGAGAGAGAGAGAGAGAGAGAGAGAGAGAGAGAACAGGAGTCCGGGAGAGGGGGAGGTCGCGTTTTATGCATCAAAGACTGATATAAACCATGTTTCGATATAAACTTGCATTCAAAATATTTAAATTGGAGAACATGTTGTCTGCAATCCACACATGAACGGATATATGCGTATATCAAACAAGTTCATTAATTTGACTTTCAACATGTTCATGGAGTACTATAATATTGTACAACATGCTACTTGATTGAGGTGTTCAATTTTGGATTTAGTTCACTATTTTGACCTACTGAACGAGCTATTTCATTGAATCGAGATATTTTATTTTGGGTTTGATTCACGTTTTTGAGTGGGTCAACTATTTGTCATATAGTAAATCTCTAGCAACGAGCATGTAAAAACACATTACTCCCGAGCATCATCTCTCCATCTAAAAAAGAAGTGGCCAGCTAATATTTCAAAATTTGATCCGAATCGACTTGGTAAGGTCGACGTGGATGCTCGTTCTCCCAAAATTTGAATGAACCGTTAAACATCCTCTCTGCTCGGTGGAATTTGCCCGAGCAAATAAATGGGAGACGCAAAATTACCGTCCTATGTGGGACACGCACCAATTGGCCCGTTGTACATCGAGGGTAGGTTCGTAACTTCATCCAAGTGCGGCTTCTCCTCGGCCGAAATGACATGTGCCGAATAATTCATAAACCATGGTCGGCAAAACACGCTCTCCTCGCCCGAAATAGCTCGCGCCCACTATTTCAAAACACGCTCTCCTCGCCCGAAATCGCTCGCACCCACTATAGTTCAAAACACACCCTCCTCGCCCGAAATCGCTCCCGCCCAGAGAAGCAAAGTTACTCTACTATCCCCGACCCTCAGTACACAGACCAAAGCCGAGAAGCCTATAGGAAAGGGTAGAACTGTAACTGCCCCTCACATTTCAGACAAATGCGTCCGTAAGACATGGTTCCACTCCCCTCCCAATTCCCCCCGCCCGCCCCCATTCATACCTCATGGGCGCCAAATCACCTTCTCTTGAGCCACGAAACCTCAGCCCCACCTCCATGGCGCCCCCACCGCACCAATTTCACAGCCACCCTCCTCCCTAATGCCGGAGACGCTGTCCATTTGCCGTCGTGCACTGGGCCGTGTGCCTCTTACTCTGTGCTGCTGGTGCCGCCTCGACGACGGCCGCGTGAACCGTACCGGAGCCGATTCACCCCCGCCGTTGTTCACGGCGCCGGAGAGGCTCCAACTTCGGATCCATCCAGAGTCCTGGCGCTGCTTCAGCGTAGCCATCGACCATCGCGACATCGCTCTTTCCCTGCCACCGGTCGCCACCGCAACCGCGCCGGCCTCACCGACTCGGCAGCTGGACCTACCTACTTCACCATGCCACCAGATAGGTCGCACCCTCATCTCAAATCACTTTATTTAGGCGTCAGTTGTCTGAAATTTTATTCTGGGCCAATTGATTTGCAATGGGAAGCAGCACCCCTCGAGGCGGCGGAGCTCCTAGGCTTCCGGTTGGCTGGTGTCTAACATAAGAGTGCATGGCCGCAAGTTCGCCGCGGAAGCAGCGCTTAGATGGCTATCTTTTAGAGTTGCGTGGGTTGAAGGTACTGCTGCCACCGGATCTGGATGACGGGGAGCCTTTGTGGATTGGCCCGGGGGTGGCGCAACCACGGCAGTGCGGTGGGGCGGGGAGCGGGGTTTTGGCCGGGGCCACGGACGGCGGAGGCAGGCTGCTCTGCCGTTGGTCGCTGGCTCTTTGGGGAAGATTCCAAACAGTGTCAGCCAGGAGGCACAAGACGGCCAGCCATCCGGCGTAGATCGGACAGTACCAAAATAAAATAAAATCGTGTGACCCCAATTTAGTCTTCAGTCAACAGACGTGTGACCACTCTCGTACCTTGCTGTTGATCTCTTAGTGTATTTCTTCAGATCAAAGAGATATGTCGTTCTTAACATTATGCGTTATCTGCATCTTCAGACACACCGTGTTCCGACTCACCGCAGCTGCTCCAACAAGGGAAGCATACACCAGAAGGGAGCTATAGTCCCCACTCAACAGTTCCCTGCATCGAATGCGTGTGCCCGACATGCACAGCCACAACAACTGCAGGGTCATCGACAAGTCAGCACATGATGCTCACTCCTATGGATGGCAGCCAGATAGGTTGTACCCTCATCTTACTTGTGTGCAACATTTATGGCTTTGTTATTCATCTAAGCATGGAAAATAGATCATCACATTTCACTGTATATTCATGCTGATCTCTTACGGGTCTTGTTCAGGAGTTAACGTTGTTCCATAGTTCAATTAAGATACTTGTTCTTTAGGTAACACTGTTCCATAGTTATCATCCATCAGCCAATGCTATCCCACGGGCCGATGATTATAGTATTATACCACTTCTAGTATTTCCTATGTTGTTCTTTAATACTTTTGTGTGCCATCTAGTTAATCTCGAGTACAAATGATACATATTCTGTAGCTTTCATCTGTGTTCTCCCTTTAGTTTATGAGACCTGTTGCTACTAGTTAACCCCGGTCCTACTATTTATGTCGTCTCCTATAGGCACTCATTACATAAATCTAACTACTAGTTGGCTTCCATGCGTGTCAGATATAATTGCACACACTGATATATCCATAAGAACCTCACGGAGCAATGTAAAGGCCAATAAACTTGATGTCAATGATACCCAATATGATGGAACATGTAAAGGCAGTTCTTCAGAAGACTTGCAGAAAGATAATGAATCCTCTTCACCCCACAAGGTCCTTGCTCTAACTTGGCCTGTGATATGGGTACAACATGCATATAATGTCCTAGAGTGTATCTACTCTGTTGCAATGCCATGTGCTTAGCATGCTGATCATGCATGTAAATATGTCATGCCTTCCTGTTTTTCAGTACCTATTCCATTCATGATAACATGTTTTCAAATTCAAGTACTGTCATTCTACTCTATCGCAATGCCATCTGCTTAATTTGGACATCATGCTTTCGAATATCTTATGCATTGTTATTCATCAGTATGTACTTCATCTGTCTACCATACCATGTTTTTTTACATTGAAGTGTTGTTCTAGTGCTCTGTTGCAATGCCATCTTATTTTCCCAATCATACACGTGTATGTTGCCTTAGTTATTTCTGTATGTATTCCGCTAGCATACAGTTTTACATTCAACTAGTGTTTTTTTGCCGTGTTGTCCTGTCGTATCCCTAGCTCTTACACCATACTCCCTCCGTCCGGATTACACGTTACCGAAATGGATAAAAAAAGGATGTATCTAGAACTGAAATACGCCTAGACCCATCCATTTTTTTCTGGATGGAGGGAATACATGCCAATATGTCATGCCATTCTATTCTTCAGTACCTATTCCATCTCTCTGTTGCCGCATGTTTTATAATTAAAGAACCATTCTTCTATACAAGGCATGCAAGGGGAAGACGACTATGTTAGAATCTGAAGGGTTACAAACAAGGCCTTTGCAAAAGATCCAAGCGCCAGGAGATAATAAACCAACTCCAGTTTTTATAGATACTACTCCAGCACAGAGAAACCCAACTCCTACTGATAATAAGCAGATTCCAGTGGCCAAAGAACTAGTCCGCTCCATGTAGGATCGAAAGTATGTCTAGAGGGGGGGTGATTAGACTACTTGACCAAATAAAAATCTAGCCTTTTCCCAATTTTAGTTCTTGGCAGATTTTAGCTATCTTAGCACAAGTCAAGCAATCTCCACACAATTCAAGCAAGCAAGCAAAAGAGTATATGAGCAGCGGAAAGTAAAGCATGCAACTTGCAAGAATGTAAAGGGAAGGGTTTGGAGGATTCAAACGCAATTGGAGACATGGATGTTTTTGTCGTGGTTCCGATAGGTGGTGCTATCGTACATCCACATTGATGGAGACTTCAACCCACGGAGGGTAACAGTTGCGCGAGTCCACGGAGGGCTCCACCCATGAAGGGTCCATGAAGAAGCAACCTTGTCTATTCCATCACAGCCATCACCCACGAAGGACTTGCCTCACTAGCGGTAGATCTTCAGGAAGTAGGCGATCTCCTTGCCCTTACAAACTCCTTGGTTCAACTCCACAATCTTGTTGGAGGCTCCCAAGTGACACCTAGCTAATCTAGGAGACACCACTCTCCAAGAAGTAACAAATGGTGTGTTGATGATGAACTCCTTGCTCTTGTGCTTCAAATGATAGTCTCCCCAACACTCAACTCTCTCTCACATGATTTTGATTTGGTGGAAAGAAGATTTGAGTGGAAAGCAACTTGGGAAGGATAGAGATCAAGATTCATATGGTTGGAATGGAATATCTTGACCTCAACACAAGTGTAGGTGGTTCTCTCTCAGAAAATGTGTATTGGAAGTGTAGGTATGTTCTGATGGCTTTCTCAGCGAATGAAGAGTGGGTGGAGGGGTATATATAGCCTCCACACAGAATCTAACCGTTACACACAATTTGCCAAACTCGGTGGGACCGAATGGTTAAACTCGGTCGGACCAATTCAGCAAACCTAGTGACCGTTAGGATTTTCGGTGGGACTAAGATGCAACTCGGTAGGACCGATATGGTTAGGGTTAGGGCATAACGTAATCTTGGTGTGACCGATTACACAAACTCGGTGGGACTAATTTTGGTAATAAGCTAACCAGAGAGTTGGTCAGGTAAACTCGGTGGGATCGATTCGCTCATCTCGGTGAGACCAAAATGTTACAAAAGGGAAACAGAGAGTTTACATTGCAATCTCGGTGGGACCGATCGCTCATCTCGGTAAGACCGAAGCGTTACAAAGGGAAACAGAGAGATTACAATCCCATCTCGGTGAGACCGAGATCCCTATCGGTGAGACCGATTTGCCTAGGGTTTGTGGCTGTGGCTATGACATTTGAAACTCGGTGGCACCGGATAGAAAGAATCGGTGGGGCTGAGTTTGAATTTTGGTTTAGGTCATATGTGGATGTGGGAGAGTAGTTGAGGATTTTGGAGCATATCACTAAGCACTTTGAGCAAGCAAGCCAATAAGCAACACCTCATCCCTCCTTGATAGTATTGGCTTTTCCTATAGACTCAATGTGATCTTGGATCACTAAAATATAAAATGTAGAGTCTTGAGCTTCACGCTTGAGCCAAACTTTTTGTCCTTAGAATTTTGAGGGATCCACTTTCCTCATCCATGCCATGCCATCCATTGAGCTTTTCCTGAAATATTAATCTTAGAATATGTTAGCTCAATGAGCTATATGTTGTTAGGAATTACCAAAACCACCCAGGGATAGTTGCACTTTCAATCTCCCCCTTTTTGGTAATTGATGACAACATATAGATCAAAGCTTCGACAAATGATAATAAGAGTGAAAGATATTGTCGCTTTGAGAAGTATGTGAAAAGCAAGAGCTCCCCCTAAATTTGTGCATATCTTAAGATTTGCTTTGGACTGCAAATGCACAATGAGTTAGGATCATGGGTTACTCTTCCATGTCACATACATCTTGGTGGAGCGCTCAAAATGATAAGAATTAAATACATGCACTCATCACCAAGCAAAGTGAATGATCATATAAGGATAAGTAAGCTAATATCATCTAACAAGCATAAGTGTAGCTTATGATCAACCATATGATCATCAATGTCTCACAGATAATAGCATAGTATCTCAAGCAACAAAAGATAAACAAAGTTCAACCACCAAAGCAAGAGAGAATAAAAAGCAACGCTCTCTCTCGAAGCCTATGATCTATACATTTTTCTCCCCCTTTGGCAATAAGTTACCAAAAAGTTCATAGAAAATGCATAGCACTAAAACGTCTCTCAAGCTTGGTCTTCAGGTGGTGGTGTCCGGAGAACGCCAAGGACGAAGGCTTCAGTCGAAGTAGATGGAGTTGATGGAGTTGGTGCTGTAGCTGGTTGCGCTGGAGCTGTAGCTGGTGCAGATGAAGTGACTCTAGTGTCTGGAACAGGCACTGCAGCAGATCTTTGAGCTCGAGGCACTCTGGCAAATGCATCAGTGGTTGTTCTGCCCTTCCTCTCCTGCATATCATCTTGTAGCTACTCCACAACTGACTGGATCTCAGTTACTTTGACATCTAAATCATAGAATTTTTGTTCCACGATTCTTTCCAAGCTCTCCTGGGTTTGAGTTAGGGTGGACAACCCCTTATCAATCCTCAGAGTTGATGCTATCAAATAACCAAGTTGGTCCTGCTTGCTTTTCAAAAAGTACTCAGATGCCTCCTCTTGAGTTGGCATCTTGGCAGCCTTCTCTTTCTTTGCTTTCTCCTTCTTCTCTTGAGCTTGTACTAATGATGGTTCATTCTCATTCATCACAACTTGATTGTCCTCAAAGTCAGGATAGATAGGCAAGTGTTCCTTATCCAACAAGTATGTGCCTGTGCCCATCTTTGAGTTTATCAACTCCTGGATCTGTGGGGCATATCCACAACTTCTTTTCTGGTCAGCTGCAGTCCTCTTGATAGTCTCAACTATAAGGCTCATGACCTTGAACTTCTGTGGCACATCAAATATATGTAGCAAGTTAATTGCATGGCCTCTGATCATTCTGTGATCACTAGACTTGGGCAAGAGAGTGTGCCTAAGGATCCAATTGATTGTAGGCAGCCCTGACAGCAAGTGTTTTACTGACCCAAACTGGTGAGTCTCAAGATCATCTTCAGGAATCTCCTTGTACATGTTTGCCATAGAGTTGTGATCCATCTTCTTCTTGGCATAGACATCCAAGTCATCTTCTTCTTCCTTAGGAGCATTGATCATATTTGCCCATTCCTCAATAGTTGAGTGGTACCTTGTACCTTCAAACATCCATACTATCCTGCCATCTGGATAGAAGTGTGTTGTGGAGTAGAATTGCATTATGAGCTCCTCATTCCACTTTGTGAGCTTCTGCCCAACAAAGTCTGCAACTTCACAAGCACTGAAGCTATCAAACACACCAGGATAGTGTTCCTCATTTTCCTTGATATACTTCCAGTCGACCCACCTCATTTCACACATTATAGGCTTCTTGGCCAACAACACTGTCTCATAGAAGTCCTGTTGTTCCTTTGTGTGGAACCTGTAATCAACAGCAGTTCTTCTTCTTGTAGCATATGGGTCTGTCTCTCTCCATTTCCTCAGTCCTGAATCTCTCCTGATCTTCATGTTCTCAGCCACAGGATGAGCATCATTGTGGTCTGGAATTTTTGGCTTCAATTTTCTCAGAACATGCTCTTCATTTCCTTCTTCTTCAGCAACAGTCTCAAGCACTGGGGCCTTGTTCTTCTCAGCTGCAGGGATGTTTCTCATATTTCTCTTTGGTGCAGTCTTGGGCTTGGAGGCAGTTTTGGGTGCTTCTTTGGGCTTTGATGTTGCAGCCCCTGACTTTATAGCATCACCCATCTGTTGGGGAACGCAGTAATTTCAAAAAATTTCCTACGCACACGCAAGATCATGGTGATGCATAGCAACGAGAGGGGAGAGTGTGATCTACGTACCCTTGTAGACCGACAGCGGAAGCGTTAGCACAACGCGGTTGATGTAGTCGTACGTCTTCACGGCCCGACCGATCAAGCACCGAAACTACGGCACCTCCGAGTTTTAGCACACGTTCAGCTCGATGACGATCCCCGGATTCCGATCCAGCAAAGTGTCGGGGAAGAGTTCCGTCAGCACGACGGCGTGGTGACGATCTTGATGTACTACCGTCACAGGGCTTCGCCTAAGCACCGCTACAATATTATCGAGGATTATGGTGGAAGGGGGCACCGCACACGGCTAAGAATATGATCACGTGGATCAACTTGTGTCTAGAGGTGCCCCCTGCCCCCGTATATAAAGGAGCAAGGGAGGAGGAGGCCGGCCCTAGGAGGGGGCACGCCAAGTGTGGAGTCCTACTAGGACTCCCTAGTCCTAGTAGGATTCAACCTCCCATATGGAATAGGAAAAGAGGAAGGGAAAAGGAGAAGGAAGGAAGGGGGCGCCCCCCTTCCCTAGTCCAATTCGGACCAGACCAAGGGGAGGGGTGCGGCCACCCTTGAGGCCCCTTTTCTTCTTTCCCGTATGGCCCAATAAGGCCCAATACGTATCCCCGTAACTCTTCGGTACTCCGAAAAATACCCGAATCACTCGGAACCTTTCCGATGTCCGAATATAGTCGTCCAATATATCGATCTTTACGTCTCGACCATTTAGAGACTCCTCGTCATGTCCCCGATCTCATCCGGGACTCCGAACTCCTTCGGTACATCAAAACTCATAAACTCATAATATAACTGTCATCAAAACCTTAAGCGTGCGGACCCTATGGGTTCGAGAACAATGTAGACATGACCGAGACACATCTCCAGTCAATAACCAATAGCGGAACCTGGATGCTCATATTGGCTCCCACATATTCTATAAAGATCTTTATCGGTCAGACCGCATAACAACATACGTTGTTCCCTTTGTCATCGGTATGTTACTTGCCCGAGATTCGATCGTCGGTATCTTAATACCTAGTTCAATCTCGTTACCGGCAAGTCTCTTTACTCGTTTCATAATACATCATCTCGCAACTAACTCATTAGTTGTAATGCTTGCAAGGCTTATGTGATGTGCATTATCGAGAGGGCCCAAAGATACCTCTCCGACAATCGGAGTGACAAATCCTAATCTCGAAATACGCCAACCCAACATTCACCTTTGGAGACACCTGTAGAGCTCCTTTATAATCATCTAGTTACGTTGTGACGTTTGGTAGCACACAAAGTGTTCTTCCGGTAAACGGGAGTTGCATAATCTCATAGTCATAGGAACATGTATAAGTCATGAAGAAAGCAATAGCAACATACTAAACGATCGGGTGCTAAGCTAATGGAATGGGTCATGTCAATCACATCATTCTTCTAATGATGTGATCCCGTTAATCAAATAACAACTCTTTTGTTCATGGTTAGGAAACATAACCATCTTCGACTAACGAGCTAGTCAAGTAGAGGCATACTAGTGACACTCTGTTTGTCTATGTATTCACACATGTATTATGTTTCCGGTTAATACAATTCTAGCATGAATAATAAACATTTATCATGATATAAGGAAATAAATAATAAGTTTATTATTGCCTCTAGGGCATATTTCCTTCACCATCAGCGTTTGTGCCTTGGGTGCTGGTGCAACAACCTCTTCTTCCTCTTCCTCTTCAGAATCTCTCATGATCGAGGATCTCCCAAGCACTCTAGCAGTGGTCTTTTTGATCGTCTCCTTCCTCTTCTTCCCTTCTGCAGCAGCCTCTTTGGGTTGAGATTCCAAAGATGCTTGAGAGGAGGCTCTGGCTTTAGACATTAGCTGTCTCCCTGCTGACCTCTTGGTCTTCAGACCTGGCTTGGTTGAAGTAGTTGTGCCATATTCCTTCTTAAGCACTTTCTTCTTTGATGTGGCATCATCCTCAGTGGCCACATAGTCTTCATCCTCAGACTCTGAAGTTTTCTTCTTCCTTGTTCTGGTGGCAGCTTTGGGCAAGTTGCTGGGAGTGCTCCTGCTACCATCATCTGAACTGCTAGAGGGACTAGTGCCCTCACTCAGGTGAACTGCTCCTCTGACTTGTTCTGGCTGTCACTCTGATCAGACATATTGCAAACACTGACAGCAGACCCTGTGAATAGATATAGATGAGATAAAGTGGATGAGCATCACAAAATGCAGAGGTTTTTGCAAAAGAATGAGTCAAAAACTTAGTTTTAGTTTTCCACAGAAAGCATTTCGGATCAACCGATTTGTAAACTCGGTGATATCGAAGCAGCTGTTGGAACCTAAACTAGTGAACTCGGTCAGATCGAGTCATAGTTCGGTGGCACCGAGACTGCTAGGGTTTCACAAAGTCCTGAACTCGGTCACACCGATTTGCAATTCTCGGTCAGACCGAAAATTACATGTGCAATGGCCTGAGCCGAATCGGTGGTACCGAGTTCCACAACTCGGTGGGTCCGAGATGGTTTCGGCGGAAACCTAACCCTAAATTTTCAATTCAACTCTAATCTATGGAGTGTTTTGACTGGATAAGATTGTTTCAATCGTGGCAAGATTCATGATGAACACAATGTGCTAGGAATCGGACGGGGATAGCACTGTGATCGAGTCCATACCCTAGTTCGGCGATGAACTCGCTACGGTGGCAACGGCGGGGAAGAATTCCGTTGACGGCGGCGGAGTCCAGCGACAGGAGGCGGCTGGCGACGAGGAGGACGATCCGGAGACCCAGGAGGCAGAGCGAGCTATGCGCGGGCGAAGGGGTTTCGGAGAAATTTCCAAAATTTTGCCCGTGAGTATATATAGCCCGACCCTGTCGGTGTGACCGAGTGGAACAACTCGGTGGCACCAAGATTCATAACTGCAAGCAGTTACTGAAACTCGGTGTGACCGAAAGGTTCAAATCGGTTGCACCGAAATTGAAAACCTAGATCGACTTAGTGATCTCGATATGACCGAAATGGAGGAATCGGTCAGACCGAAAAGCACAAAGAAGTTTTGGAAGTTTAAGTCTATGACGAATCGGGGACTCCGAGTGCTCCTCACACAGAGTGGTTCGAATCTGACTTGATCAAATTTTGCGATGTAGCATGAATAGAGTTTGAGACGAGAAAATCATAGATAGCTAGAGAGGGTTCTTAGGCATTCTTGTCCATCCACTTGGCAAAAGACAAGAAAACCAATCAATCAAAACAACAAGTGGATGTCCTCGAATTAATAAAATATGCAATCAACATGATCACACAATAAAATGGCAATTGAAATATGTGGCAAAGCATGCACAACCAATTCTAGCATCTATCAAACAATTGGCGATGACTAGGTCATCTATATATGAGTATATTGACTTAGGAGTCAAATGAGAACATTTGATCATAGGTCATACTCATTGTTTAAGCACAAGTGGGGTTACCACTTTTACATAAAGCATTGTTGTGTTCACACCATTTGAGTTGCTTTAGCTCCATTCTCAGAGTAAAGCTCCCCCTAGATGTGAGATCCCCCCTAAGAGGGATGAACTAACCTTGGGTTTTGTCGATGATGACTTCATGTAGATGTTGAAGATGTGGATGCTCAATGTTGATGTAGATCATTTGGAGCTATCCATTGGAGTGAGTTGCACTTTCAATACCTACATGGGTTAGTCCCACAAGGAACAAACAAGGATATCCATAGACATAGAGTGATGCACACACAAGATGATGTCCATGAAAGCTTTTAGGTTACCTTGTCCCTTGTCTTACAAACAAGAGGGTTTGTGACTCCTTGAACTAGTGCAAGATGTGGAAGTTGATTGTACTTGTTCTTTCCAAGATGATAAGAGTGAAGTATGTTGGCGGAGTCACCCTCAAGAACTCTCTAGTTCTTCTTCTTCGGGATCCACACCATCTTGATGGGAATCCTCGGTGTTGTAGTTGTACTTGATGAAGTGGAACTTGAAGTAGTCTTGGGAACCCACTTGACCAAGGCCTTAGGAGCTTCTTCAAATGCATCAATTTCCTCTTGAAGCTTGTCCTTGCCTTTTTGCTTGTGGTCTTGTGGTGGAAGATCATCTTGAGCTTGTGTCCCTTTGAAAGTAGTGGGATCATACTTCTCTTGTTGAGGAACAAACTTCGTCCTGGGGTATTGATCTTCTTCCCACTCAACTCCATTGGCATTGAACTTTCGTTCAAAACCAACACCTTGATTCTTCCAGTGCCTTCCTTGCATGCATACAATTTCCTCGAATTGCTTACTTCCGGCAAGGCTCTTGTAAACACCTTTCTCTATAATTCCATTCAATAAGCTATTTTCTTGCTCAAGTGTAACTTGGCTAAGAGAATCATTAGTGGAATCAAGAGAACTACTAGAAGCAACAATATTGGATTTAGCATGATTATTGTTACTACTAGAGGAAGAATCTTTCTTGTTCTTGTTACTAGACTTGACCTGAGGCATGTAAGTGGATAAGAGTAAACGCTTGGCAATGTAAGAAGAACTTTTCTTACGAAGATCATCATTGATTGCTTTTAAGAACTCATGCTCTTGCTCAAGGTTGAGCTTTTCAAAGCGTAATTTCTCATGAGTCCTTAAAAGTTCTTGATGATCTCCTAAGATAGTTTCATGAGCTAACTTAAGAGTGTTTAGTTCTTTAGTTAGAGACTCAATCTTCTCCTTATCATTGTCATTCGTTTTATCTTGATTAGCATGATTAATTAACGTTTCATCATAGTATTCATCACTAGAGTTGTCAACAAGTAAATCATCATCACCTAACAAGTCATCTTCATCACTATTGAAATCAACATACTCGGGATGTGATACCTTTGGGCCTTTAGCCATGAAGCATGTTCCAACTCCTTCATTTGGTGAGTCAAATATGTCATAGGAGTTGGTTGTCACAAGTGCTAGACCGGCAACACCTTCATCTTGAGTATATTCGGAGTCGGAGTGATAGCTTCTCTCGAAGTGGTTGTCGGAGTCGGAGCCGGATACCCATTCACCAACATGAGCTTGATGTCTTCGTTTTGTGTAGCTCCTTGATGACTTGTCCTTTCTTTCCGAATCCTTGCTTCTCCGTGAGGGTCTTCATTCATAACGATCATCTCTACTCCTTCTTTCTCTAGATGGTGATTCTTCTCTTCTACTTCTTCTCTTGGGAGAATCTTCTCTTCTCTTGTAGGGGGTCGTACACTCATTGGAATAGTGTCCGGGCCTTCCACAATTGTAGCAGTTTCACTCTTGACTAGAAGATCTTTTGTCATTGTAGGACCTTGACTTGGAGCTTCTCTCTTTGATTCTACTCTTGTAGAACTTGTTGAAGTTCTTCACCATTAAGCTCAATTCTTCATTGAAGGTTTGTTTCTCACTCGATGATGTGGGGGCTTCACATGAGGCTTTGTAAGCACCACTTGATTTGTTGCGAAGTTCCTCTTTATCCTTGAGTGACATCTCATGAGCAACAATTCTTCCGATGACTTCCGTTGGCTCGAGATCTTTTTAATTGGGCATCATTTGGATCAATGTGCACACGGTATCATATTTTCCATCCAAGGCTCTTAGGATCTTCTTGATGATGAATCTATCGGTCATCTCTTCACTCCCTAAGCCGGCAATCTCATTTGTGATAAGAGCAAGCCCAGAGTACATTTCAGCGGCACCTTCACCATCCTTCATTTTGAACTTGTCAAGTTGACTTTGAAGCACATCCAATTTGGATTCCTTGACGGAGTCGGTACCTTCGTGCATATCAATCAAAGTATCCCAAATTTCCTTTGCATTCTCAAGACGGCTGATTTTGTTGAATTCTTCGGGGCACAATCCATTGAAGAGGATATCACAAGCTTGAGCGTTGTATTCATTTTCAACTCTTCCGCGGTGGCTTCATGGTTCGGTTCTTTCCTGTCAAAGAATTCACCTTGCAAGCCAATACACTCAATAGCCCAAATGGCGGGGTTATGTCCAAGAATATGCATTTTCATCTTATGCTTCCAACTAGCAAAATTAGTACCATCAAAGTAAGGACCTCTACGGTGATAATTTCCCTCGCTAGACGCCATACTCTCCTAGGTTGTGAAACCAAGGCTATGACCACCAAAAGCTATGGAAATCAAAGCAAATGGAGACCAAAGCTCTGATACCACTTGTAGGATCGAAAGTATGTCTACAGGGGGGTGATTAGACTACTTGACCAAATAAAAATCTAGCCTTTTCCCAATTTTAGTTCTTGGCAGATTTTAGCTATCTTAGCACAAGTCAAGCAATCTCCACACAATTCAAGCAAGCATGCAAAAGAGTATATGAGCAGCGGAAAGTAAAGCATGCAACTTGCAAGAATGTAAAGGGAAGGGTTTGGAGGATTCAAACGCAATTGGAGACACGGATGTTTTTGTCGTGGTTCCGATAGGTGGTGCTATCATACATCCACGTTGATGGAGACTTCAACCCACGGAGGGTAACGGTTGCGCGAGTCCACGGAGGGCTCCACCCACGAAGGGTCCACGAGGAAGCAACCTTGTTTATTCCATCACGGCCGTCGCCCACGAAGGACTTGCCTCACTAGTGGTAGATCTTCACGAAGTAGGCGATTTCCTTGCCCTTACAAACTCCTTGGTTCAACTCCACAATCTTGTTGGAGGCTCTCAAGTGACACCTAGCCAATCTAGGAGACACCACTCTCCAAGAAGTAACAAATGGTGTGTTGATGATGAACTCCTTGCTCTTGTGCTTCAAATGATAGTCTCCCCAACACTCAACTCTCTCTCACATGATTTTGATTTGGTGGAAAGAAGATTTGAGTGGAAAGCAAATTGGGAAGGCTAGAGATCAAGATTCATATGGTTGGAATGGAATATCTTGACCTCAACACAAGTGTAGGTGGTTCTCTCTCAGAAAATGTGTATTGGAAGTGTAGGTATGTTCTGATGGCTTTCTCAGTGAATGAAGAGTGGGTGGAGGGGTATATATAGCCTCCACACAGAATCTAACCGTTACACACAATTTGCCAAACTCGGTGGGACCGAATGGTTAAACTCGGTCGGACCGATTCAGCAAACCTAGTGACCGTTAGGATTTTCGGTGGGACTAAGATGCAACTCGGTAGGACCGATGTGGTTAGGGTTAGGGCATAACGTAATCTCGGTGTGACCGATTACACAAACTCGGTGGGACTGATTTTGGTAATAAGCTAACCAGAGAGTTGGTCAGGTAAACTCGGTGGGACCGATTCGCTCATCTCGGTGAAACTGAAATGTTACAAAAGGGAAACAGAGAGTTTACATTGCAATCTCGGTGGGACCGATCGCTCATCTCGGTAAGACCGAAACGTTACGAAGGGAAACAGAGAGATTACAATCCTATCTCGGTGACACCGAGATCCCTATCGGTGAGACCGATTTGCCTAGGGTTTGTGGCTGTGGCTATGACATTTGAAACTCGGTGGCGCCGGATAGAAAGAATAGGTGGGGCCGGGTTTGACTTTTGGTTTAGGTCATATGTGGATGTGGGAGAGTAGTTGATGATTTTGGAGCATATCACTAAGCACTTTGAGCAAGCAAGCCATTAAGCAACACCTCATCCCTCCTTGATAGTATTGGCTTTTCCTATAGACTCAATGTGATCTTGGATCACTAAAATATAAAATGTAGAGTCTTGAGCTTCACTCTTGAGCCAAAAATTTTGTCCTTAGAATTTTGAGGGATCCACTTTCCTCATCCATGCCATGCCATTCATTGAGCTTTTTCTGAAATATTAATCTTGGAATAATGTTAGCTCAATGAGCTATATGTTGTTAGGAATTACCAAAACCACCGAGGGATAGTTGCACTTTCACTCCAGTCCAGCAAAAATAGGTCAACTCAATTCTAAGAAGCGTGTGTGTATCCTTGCATCATGAAATTTTATAGCATGCTGATCATATTTTCTACATGTTTCTTACACATCTCTCTTTTAGAAAATAAGCTTAACAGATAGAAGATTTTCTACAATGGTATCGTTTATGAGGAAAGACTCTTGCAGGAATTCTCTGTGCTCCAATGTAGATGTAAGTACCTGTCGTATATCACTATATTTTTACATCAGCATGTATTTTGTTAATCGGCATGAATCCAACCTTTATCTGATCTAAATTTAGTTGTAGCAAAATGTATGATTAAAGGCCACAATGTTGATTTTTGCAAGGAAAACTGCCTGGTAGTTTTGCATCCTGGGCTGCATGAGCGTACTATCTCATATCAGTGGGTTTGAATACTTTGGTTCTGCAGTGGGTTTTTCAGTGTTTTTTTTACTGTGTTGTCCTGTCGTATCCCTAGCTCTTACATCAAACTCCCTCCATCCGGATTAAATTTCGCAGATATGGATAAAACTGGATGTATCTAGAACCGAAATACGCCTAGACCCATCCATTTATTTTCGGATGGAGTGAATACATGTCAATATGTCATGCCTTTCTATTCTTCAGTACCTATTCCATCTCTGTTATAGCATGTTTTATAACTGAGTCACCATTCTTCTATATAAGGCATGCAAGGGGAAGACGGCTATGTTAGAATCTGAAGGGTTACAAACCAGGTCTTTGCAAAAGATCCAACCGCCAGGAGATAATAAACCAACTCCATTTTTCATAGATACTGCTCCAGCACAAAGAAACCCAACTCCCACTGATAATAAGTAGATTCCAGTGGCCAAAGAACTAGTCTGCTCTAGTCCAGCAAAAGAATGTCAACTCCATTCTAAGAAGCGTGTGCATATCCTCGCATCATGAAATTTTATAGCATTCTGATCATATTTTCTACATGTTTCTTACCTGTCTCTCTTTTAGAAAATAAGGTTAAACGATACAAGACTTCCTCCATTGGGATCGTATTCGAGGAAAATATCTTGCGGGAATTCTCTGTGCTCCAGTGCTGATGTAAGTACCTGTTGTATATCACTATATTTTTACATCAGCATGTATTTTGTTAATCGGCCCGAATCTAACCTTTATCTGATCTAAAATTAGTTGTAGCAAAATGTTAAAGGCGCCAATGTTGATTTTTGTAAGAAAATCTGCCTGGTAGTTTTGCGTAATGAGCTGCATGAATGTGCTATCTCATATCACGCACATTACTGAATTGTAGTGCTTCTCTGGTTGCCCATTCATTCATTGTGTCAATGTTGCTTTAGTATTACCTTACCTAGCTGATGATAGCTGTGCCATATTGTGTTAATTTGGTGTAGGCTAGTTGCCCAAACGTTCGCTGTGTCAATGTTACTTTCCTATTATCTGACTTGGCCAATGATAGCAATGCTACTGTGTTAATTTTGTGCAGGCTGCTGAAGATAAGAAGACAAACTCTGAAAACAGCAAGGCAACCCCGTTGTTTCTTTCCAGTAAATCTAGGCCAGGTAATACGGCAATAACTCATGATTAATCTGTTTGGTTCCCGTCCTAATTTATGTTATGATGCAGTGGTCAAGACACTCTCCACTATCAATAATACAAGCCTGACAAAATCGCCATCTGAATCTGTTCAGTATCCTCTGTCTCGAATGTGATGGAATAAATGTATGTTTGTGAACCAATTAATGGCTGAAGCAATGATGGAAATGGTGGATGAATCAGAGGTGCAGAGTCGTGCGACACAACAACTGATCAATGTTTTCAGAGACAGTGTGGCAAAGCAGCAAGAACTTGCCCACATGCTTATGGGCGTCATCTGTGCTGAGGTTGCAGATTGTGACATTGTAGATGGTTAGGTTCTGCTCATTTATTTGCACTGGCATCAATCTTTGATTGCCCAGTGGATGTAATTTCCTATAATATATTCTGGATGTGCAACGTTATTCCCTGTATGCCGTACCTTTGCTCGTCGTAATGGGCTCAAATTATCTAATTTGGCCTAAAGACATGAACGAACTTTAGTGGGCCCATTAAGTTAATGGGCTGTTACTAGGCCGAAAGTTAATGGTCGGCCCCCTTACCTCCCGGGTCGTTAACAGGCCGACATCGAAGCGGGCAATAGGTGGCCCCAATTTATTTCACGGGCCGTTAACAGGCTGTTACTAAGTTTGGGCTACATATGGCCCAACTATACTGTTGGCCTTTAGCAGGCCGAAAGAGACAGCGGGCTTGTATTGGACCATGAAGAGCATGGGCCGCTAAGAGGCCGAAAGTCAGGTCGTATTGTAAACGGCCCAACTGTGTTGTGGGCCTTTAGCAGGCCGAAAGAGAAACCGGGCTGGTATTGGACCATGAAGGGCATGGGCCATTAAGAGGCCAAAACTAAGGTCCGACTACAAATGGCCCAACTCATTTATGGTCCGTTAACAGGCCGAAAGGCACATGTCGGTGTCAAAACCGTCGGATCTCAGGTAGGGGGTCCCAAACTGTGCGTCTAGGCCGGATGGTAACAGGAGGCAGGGGACACGAAGTTTACCCAGGTTCGGGCCCTCTCGATGGAGGTAAAACCCTACGTCCTGCTTGATTAATATTGATGATATGGGTAGTACAAGAGTAGATCTACCACGAGATCAGAGAGTCTAAACCCTAGAAGCTAGCCTATGGTATGATTGTTGTTGGGTATGTTGTCCTACGGACTAAAATCCTCTGGTTTATATAGACATCGGAGAGGGTTAGGGTTACACAAAGTCGGTAACAATGGTAGGAGATCTGCATATCCGTATCGCCAAGCTTGCCTTCCACGCCAAGGAAAGTCCCTTCCGGACACGGGACGAAGTCTTCAATCTTGTATCTTCATAGTCCAGGAGTCCGGCTGAAGGTATAGTCCGTCTATCCGAACACCCCCTAATCCAGGACTCCCTCAGTAGCCCCTGAACCAGGCTTCAATGACGACGAGTCCGGCGCGCAGATTGTCTTCGGCATTGCAAGGCGGGTTCCTCCTCCAAGTACTTCATAGAAGGTTTTGAACCCAAAGATAGTGTCCGGCTCTGCAAAATAAGTTTCCACATATTGCCATAGAGAGAATAATATTTACACAAATCTAATCTGCTGACGTATTCCGTAGTGTGACACACCACGGCCAAGCCTTTATCCGAGTCGTTTCATTATCCCACCTCAACGCGTCATGCGAGGCGGTTTCCTTGGCACGTCTTGTTAAAGCAGAGATCGTGTCCCCTTATTCCGAGATTCTCATCAATACGGGCGTGGGTAACCCAACCGCGCCATTAATTACGGCACTTGGAGATAAGCGAGTTTTACCAGGCTGGTGGGGACACATAGTTGCGTCCGCCCATATAAGGGGATAAGGATCCACCTTTTCACCTATGCCTTCTTCCTCCCTTGCTTATCCATTCTCGCGCACTCGAGCTCCAGCGCCCAAGTCCGCACTCCCCACCTCAACCTTCTCCAGCCATGTCTGGAGCGGGAGGCAAGTGGATGGTCTCCTCTGTCACGGAGGGACACATCAAAAAACTGAGGAAGGCCGGATACTTGTCTAACGACATCGCGTACCGGCTTCCCGAAAAGGGGCAGCTCATCCCCACCCCTAGGCCCCCTGAGAGGGTGGTGTTCCTCCCCCATTTCCTTCGCGGACTGGGCTTCCCTCTTCACCCATTTGTCCGGGGGCTCATGTTCTACTATGGCCTGGATTTCCATGATCTGGCCCCAAACTTTGTCCTCAACATCTCGGCATTTATCATCGTGTGCGAGGCTTTCCTCTGCATCCGCCCCCATTTCGGCCTATGGCTCAAGACTTTTAATGTCAAGCCGAAGGTGGTGCGCGACAACCAGGCGGAGTGCGGAGGCGCCATGGTGGGCAAGATGCCCAACATCCTATGGCTCGAGGGCTCCTTTGTGGAGACCCTGAAGGGGTGGCAATCGGGGTGGTTTTACATCACCGAGCCGCGTGACCCTGAATGGGTCGCAGCCCCTGAGTTCTGATCCGGACCCCCTACGTGGCTCACCTCCTGGAAGGAGACGGGCCTGTCGTGGGGTAAAAAAGGAGAGCTGACCGGACTCCAAAGATGCGTCCAAACCCTGGTGGACAAGAAGCTCAAACTTGTCAACGTAGTCCAGGTTATGCTCATCCGCCTGATCCTCCCGTGTCAACAACGGGCTTTCAACCTGTGGGAGTTCGACCTGGCGCGGCACCGAACTCTGAGCAGGCTCTTCGACACGATGTACGAAGATGCCTGGAAGGTGCTTTTCAAGGGCGCCGAGGCCCCCGCATCCGCTACCGAGGATCGCGGATTCAGTACGCAGCGTCACGCTCATGCGGTAAGTTGTTTTTTTCCTTTTACAGGGTATCAGTTTTTCATAGTTTGACTCCATGCGGGATCTAAGCTCCCTTACCTTTGACAAGATTGGCAGGAGACGTCCGGACAGATCAACTGTCCAGCTCCTTTGCCCGAAGGCCCAGCGGACGCTCGCTTGGCGAAGCTGCTGGTTCTGGCACCCTATGTGGTGCCGGAGAAGAATGCCAAGAAGAAGGCCACGGGGACTCGAAAGAGTGCCCGGCGCCTGGAGGTGTCGGGTTCATCATCCGACGACTCCAAGACGCATTCCTCCCGTGAACACGAGGAGGAGGAAGAGGAGACCTCTCCCCCTCCAGCGGGAGGAGAGAAGAAAAGGAAGGCCGCCCTCTCTGGGGAGGCCGAAGGGTCCAAGAAGGGGAAAACCCTTCCTCCGGACTACTCCATCGACGCCGACGACGGTGGAGAGGAGTGGCCGCTCAGGGCCAGGCCCCTGGCAAAATCGTAAGTATCCGGATGCCAGAGTAATTCATAGTATTCGTTTATTGCACAGCTTTCCCTTATGTCGAATATGTTTATGCAGCCCACCCAAAGACCGGCTCGACGCTTCGTCGAGCGGCTCACTGGACTCGTCGGATGTGAACTCGCTTCCGACGGCTTCCTCCCCCCGCCCTACGGATGACACCAAAGTGTTGTCCCAACAGGTTCCAAACCGGGAGGAGGTGGTCCTGGAGGCGCCGCAAGGCGACCTCCCGGACTCCAGGAGTAAAGGGGATGAAACCCCCCAGGGCTCCAAGTCCGGCTCTAGGCCGGACACCGCTCCGGAACCTTCAATGGTTCCAGAGTCCGGCGGGGGACCTCCTTCCAAGAGGAGCAAGCCCACCGTGCCGGTGACCCCCGTCCAACCAGAGGCACCAGACAATCTGTTGGAGGCGCTCCAAGGCACCTCCATCGACGAGGAGCACCGCACCATTATGAGTGCGGTGGTCCAGAAGGTTCAGTCCGCCAAGAGCGGACTGACTGAAGCTTGTACTAGCCTTTTAACAGGCTTTGAGGTAAGTAAAGAATGTGTAAATAATATTACCGCATAGACAGTAGCCCCTGATGCTCTGTTTGGCGTTCGGGAAGAAAAGCCGAATAGAGGATCAAATAAAATTCACAGGAGTCTAACAAAAAGGAGTCAATATGCGTATGCAGGCTTCTCTGCTTGCGTACGCCGCACTGACTGCGGAAGTGGACACGCTAAAGCAGAACCTCGAGCGGTCCGAGCAAGAGCTCGGGCGTGCCAAGAAGCAGCTCGAGGACAATGAAGGTAAGAAATACCTTGTTTAAATATATATATAAAAGGTGCAATTGCAAAAAATGACAGGATTATCGTGGCTATTGTAGGGGCCATGTCTGAGGTGGCGACCCTTAAGCAAGCGTTGGTCGAGGCCGAGAAGAGGGCGGCCACGGAGCGCACCGAGCGGGAGAAGTATGAGGCCGAGGTTGGCAAGGTGCGGCAAGAGCTCCAGGCTCTCATGGAAAAACATGAGAGTTTGGAGCTTGACTCAAAGACGCGAGCGTCTGAGCTCGCGGTGGCTATTGAAAATGCCAAGTCTGCCAAGGCCGAATCCCAGAAGACCCTCCAGGAGTTGGATGATGTGAAGAAGATAGCGGCGGGTAAGGCATTCTTTATGCAAAGCAAACACATAAACGTGAGTTACTTGTTACTTACCCGAATCCGGAGCTCTCTAGGAGCATTCGCAGATCTTCCCCGGAGTGTGTCCGATGGTGCCGCATTCTATCGAGCCGAAGAGGGAAGCTCGACAGAGAAGGTGTTCTGGTCTCAGTATGCTAAGGCCGGACACCCCATACCCCTGAGCGACCAGTTGAAGCAACTGGTCGAGCTCCACAAGGCGGCCGAACAGGCCATGAAGGGCCTTATAGTTCGGCTGTGGCCTGGAGAGGCTCTGCCTGGGAGCTATTTCGGGCTTGTACGGTGGCTGGTGGAGGCCTGTCCAAGGCTCAAAGTCATCAAGCGCTCCGTCTGCATTGAAGGTGCCCGTAGGGCCCTTGCCTGTGCTAAGGTGCATTGGGGCAAGCTGGATGCTGAGAAGCTTGTGAAGGACGGGCCACCACCGGGGAAAGAGCATCGCAAGCCCGAGAATTATTATAAGGATGTTCTGAAGGGTGCCTGCCTTGTGGCGGATGAATGTTCTAGGGATGTAATTTTTGAGTGAAACTTGCTCGTTTTGTCCTGTGCGCTGAAAACTTGTTCACATGCGCTAAGCAATGCTGTTGGAATTTAAAATATTACCTTTTGTGCGGCTGTTTATCAATTCTGAGAGATGGCAAGTCGTCGGCTTCTGCCCCCGTGCCGCTAGTGCTGGGGTGTTTGGCGATAAACCTGAGCGCTCTTTTTCCCATGTTTGGGTCCTTCGAGGGAGGCGCTCGGCCCAACGAACAAGGCAATCGGACTATAATGCGTGAACACTCTCACTTAGCCATAGAATTCTATAATTTTAAATTTTGGTGAAGCCCCTAGTATTCGGAAGACCGAGTTCGGAGCGCTATCCACGCCTTGGCCGGACAGAGCCGGCTCCTCGCTCTAAGCGGCATAAGTCTTTAGGGACTCGAAAAACCTCTCGAATAGCGACCAGCTCTCGCTTCATCATGACAGTCAGTTTTAGCTTTCTCCACTGAGGTGCTCGATCTAGCTCAACTGGGGCACAATTGCAGTGGTTCTCCTAGTGCTACCTTAGCCGATATAGCGGAACGTAAGGCACCAAAACATAGGAGCCAGGCAAACCCAACTATTGACCCAAGACATGATTCGGAGCCGATGCATATAATGTTATAAGTTCGGGGTGCCGCACTTGTTAAAGTGTTCGGACTTCTCACACCATGTTGAGGGGTACTGAAGCCCCTGGTGTATTTCGGCCGTACCAGAGTGTACGGGTGCAACATGTCATTAAGGAACATATATAAAAAAAGTAATGCAGAAATAGACAAAAGCTATGCATTGTTTATTAAAGAGGGATGCGATCAAAGCAGAACGATACAAATAATGCGATAAGAAAAAGGTTGGACTATTTAACATGTCCGTTCCAGGGGCAAGCTGCGGAATAGTATGCGAAACAGGTATACTACTCGTGATAGAGACCACCTAGGGGTTCCGTAATGCGGCGTGGCTTGTCTGCTTCCCTGGTTCTTGCATCGTTTGTGCGGCAATGAACTACCGAACAGGCCTTCCGAAGAAAGGAGTCCTGAAAGTAAGAGAAAATTAAAAAATCGGCAGCCCCTGGTGCGGTTTAAGCCGTGCTTCAGGCGTGCCGTGATGGTGCCCCTCCCCCTGTACCCATGGTATTTCTAGAGCGTAGTTATGTATGCGAAGCACTGGCGTCGCCTTTTTGCTAGGGCTGGGGTTGGGGCCGCATTGCTACGCCTACTCGGATCGTGCCAGGCGGTCTTGTTGTAGGTTACTCCGGGCGCACTTGACGGTGTCCGGTCGTTTAGTGGCCGGACTAGAGAACTGCCTAGAGAAGCTGCTTTGTACTTCCGCTGCAAGGGCCGCCGTGTGCTCCTCCGTTCGGAGGGAGCATTCGGTGTTTCCATTGACCGTAATTACTCCTCGAGGGCTTGGCATCTTGAGCTTAAGGTATGCGTAGTGCGGTACCACATTGAATTTGGCGAATGCGGTTCGCCCGAGCAGTGCGTGATAGCCACTGCGGAATGGGACTATGTCGAAGATTAACTCCTCGCTTCGGAAATTATCCGGAGATCCGAAGACCACTTCAAGTGTGACTGAGCCTGTACAGTTGGCCTCTACACCTGGTATTACGCCTTTAAAGGTCGTTTTGGTGGGCTTAATCCTCAAGGGATCTATGCCCATTTTCCGCACTGTATCCTGGTAAAGCAGGTTCATGCTGCTGCCGCCGTCCATAAGGACTCTAGTGAGATGAAATATGTCAATAATTGGGTCTAGAACCAATGCAGCGAATCCGCCATGACGGATGCTAGTGGGGTGGTCCCTTCGATCAAAGGTGATCGGGCAAGAGGACCATGGGTTGAACTTTGGGGCGACTGGCTCTACCGCGTATACGTCCCTTAACGCGCGCTTCCGCTCCCTCTTGGGGACATGGGTTGCGTATATCATGTTCACCATCCGCACTTGTGGGGAAAAACCCTTCTGTCCACTGTTGTTCAGTGGTCGGGGCTCTTCGTCGTCATTGCTATGCAGCCCCTTGTCGTCGTTTTTGGCATTTAACTTGCCTGCCTGCTTGAACACCCAACAATCCCTGTTGGTGTGATTGGCCGGCTTTTCGGGGGTGCCATGTATCTGGCACAAGCGGTCGAGTATTCGGTCCAAACTGGTCGGGCCCCTAGGATTCCTTTTGAATGGCTTTTTCCGCTGACCGGATTTAGAGCCTTTGAATCCGGCATTAACTGCCGTATCCTCAGCATTGTCGCTGTTAATGCGGTGCTTCTGCTTGTTGCGACGCGACCTGCCACTACTGTCCCTGGTATCCATACTACCAGGGTTCTTGGTCATATTGTTGCTACGAGCAAGCCAGCTGTCTTCTCCCGCGCAAAAGCGGGTCATGAGTGTCGTGAGTGCTGCCATAGACTTCGGCTTTTCCTGTCCAAGGTGCCGGGCAAGCCACTCGTCACGGATATTGTGCTTGAAGGCTGCTAGGGCCTCGGCATCCGGACAGTCGACTATTTGATTTTTCTTTGTTAGGAACCGTGTCCAGAATTGCCTCACCGATTCCTCTGGCTGCTGAATTACGTGACTTAGGTCATCGGCGTCTGGGGGTCACACATAAGTGCCCTGGAAATTGTCAAGGAATGCGGCTTCCAGGTCCTCCCAACAACTGATTGATCCTGTTGGCAAGCTGTTAAGCCAATGCCGAGCTGGTCCTTTAAGCTTGAGTGGGAGGTATTTAATGGCATGGAAATCATCGCCGCGGGCCATGTGGATATGAAGGAGATAATCCTCGATCCATACCGCAGGATCTGTTGTGCCATCATATGATTCGATGTTCATGGGTTTGAAACCCTCGGGGATTTGATGATCCATTATTTCGTCTGTGAAGCATAGTGGGTGTGCGGCGCCTCTGTACTGGGCTATATCACGACGTAGCTCCAATGAGCTTTGTCTACTGTGTTCGGCCTTGCCGAATTTGTGGCCGGCGTGACAGTTACCGTCTCGAGTCGTGGGGCGCCCACGCGATCCATAGATCGATCTTGTTTGCCTTGCCTTGTCCTCCAACATATCTCGCAAGTCCGGTGCATTTTCCCGTGCCTTGGTACGGGGTGCGGCTTGAGTGGAGGGCCGAGAGGCCTCTCTGTCGCGGCCACGAGGTGGCCGATCGGCCGTATCGAGTGCAGGTGATGTAGGTTTAAGTGCTTCCTCCTCTAATCGGGGTAGCAACCTTTGCTTTGGGTAGCTCTTGGAGGGTGTTCGAGTTTATGCTCTTCGGCCGCAAGGACTTCAGTCCATCTGTCGACTAGCAAATCTTGATCAGCTCTAAGCTGTTGCTGTTTTTTCTTGAGGCTTCTTGCCGTGGCCATAAGCCTGCGTTGAAAACGCTCTTGCTCGACGGGATCCTCTGGCACGACGAATTCTTCGTCATCGAGGCTTGCCTCGTCTTCGGAGGGAGGCATATAATTATCGTCCTCGACCTCTCTGTCTGCTGCTCTCTTATGAGGGCTGGTTTCTCCATCCTCCTGTGCTAAATCTTGCTGGAGGGGGTTTTCTTCGGCACTTTCCGGAGTATTATTATCTCCCGTGCTGGAATCACCGTATTTGTTTTGGCGGGATTTTGAGTGGCGCCGCTGACGCCGGCACTTAGGCTGTTTCTTGGGGGGGTCATCCTCCGCTGTACCATCGCCATCTCCTTCTTTTGGGGTGTCCACCATGTATATGTCATATGACGAGGTGGCTTTCCAGGGCCTGATAGGCGCTGGTTCTTCATCGTCTCCTTCATCGGTGTCCATACCATCGATGTCTTCGGAGTCGAAGTCGAGCATGTCGGTTAAATCATCAACAGTGGCTACAAAGTGGGTGGTGGGTGGGCTTTGAATTTCTTCATCGTCCGTATCCCAACCTTGCTGACCGTAGTCCGGCCAGGGCTCTCCTGATAAAGAGAGAGACTTCAGTGTCTTCAGAATATTGCCGAAAGGCGAGTGCTGAAAGATGTCTGTGGCATTAAACTCCATGATCGGCGCCCAATCGGATTCGATCGGCATGGGCGCGGAGGGTTCGGAGTTCGGAGAGGAGTCCGACTCCTTGGAGTCATGAGTCTCGCAGAGTGCGGGGCTGGTGTTCGGCTCGATCGCCGTTGAGATTGCAGCCCCGAGGCGGCGTCCAACCACCCATCCTCGATTGGCGCAGTTGGCTCTGAATTAAGGGTCGAAGCTGATGCGGGTGTGGCCTCCAGGGCACTGTTCGGCGGCAGAGCTAGATCATGCTCGTCGTGAAAGTGCGGCGCGCTCGGCAGTGGCTCGAATCCGTCGAAGATCAAGTCCCCGCGGATGTCAGCCGTGTAGTTTAAGCTTCCAAATCTGACCTGACGGCCAGGGGCATAGCTTTCGATCTGCTCTAGATGGCCAAGTGAATTGGCCCGCAGTGCGAAGCCGCCAAAGACGAAGATCTGTCCGAGGAGGAAGGTCTCATACTGGACTGCATCGCTATTGATGATCGTAGGAGACAACGAGCCTGACGGCGACGACATAGAGGAACTCTCAATGGAAGCACCAATGTCGGTGTCAAAACCGGCGGATCTCGAGTAGGGGGTCCCGAACTGTGCGTCTAGGCCGGATGGTAACAGGAGGTAGGGGACACGAAGTTTTACCCAGGTTCGGGCCCTCTCGATGGAGGTAAAACCCTACGTCCTGCTTGATTAATATTGATGATATGGATAGTACAAGAGTAGATCTACCACGAGATCAGAGAGGCTAAACCCTAGAAGCTAGCCTATGGTATGATTGTTGTTGGGTATGTTATCCTACGGACTAAAATCCTCCGGTTTATATAGACACCGGAGAGGGTTAGGGTTACACAAAGTCGGTTACAATGGTAGGAGATCTGCATATCCGTATCGCCAAGCTTGCCTTCCACGCCAAGGAAAGTCCCTTCCGGACACGGGACGAAGTCTTCAATCTTGTATCTTCATAGTCCAGGAGTCCGGCTGAAGGTATAGTCTGGCTATCCGAACACCCCCTAATCCAGGACTCCCTCAGCACACATGGCCTGGAATTGGCCCAACACTTAAATGGGTCGCTAAAAGGCCAAAACTCAGGTCCGACTACAATTGGCCCAACTGATTTATGGGCCGTCAACAGGCTGAAAGTGACACCGGGCCAGAAATTGGCCCAACACTTAAATGGGACGCTAAAAGGCCGAAACTCAGGTCTAACTACAAATGGCCCATCAGATTTATGGGCCGTCAACAGGCTGAAAGACACACCGAGCCGGAAATTAGCCCAACATTTAAATGGGTCGCTAAAAGGCCGAAAGATGTACATCCTGAAAATTGGCCCATCCATTAAATGGGCCGTTAACAGGCCGAAATCTCATCGGGCCGATATTGAGCCCAAATATATAGCAGGCTGTTAATGGGCTCGAACTAACGATGGGCTGTAATGGTGTCAAATCTTTAATGGGCCGAATTGGCACATCTCGTATGGGCCGTGGACTTAAATGGACCCGACACAAGTAGGTCTTATATGGGCCGGCCTGCTAATTTTTACTGGGTCAGCCTTTTTCACCGGAATGGGCCACTGTTGGGCCGTGTCACATGTCGACCTATCATAGGCGCCTCCTGTCCAATGAGTGGATGACATCTATCCCAACGATGAGCCGACACGTGTTTCCTCTAGCCAATGATGATTTTACACGTGGAAAATCCCCATTGGTCGGGGATGTTAACGGGTTATCGGATCCAAAACCCGACCTGATAGCTTAACAGCGTTCCGTTATGGTGGATGCCACGTGTCGGTCACCCTTGACGAAAGCACTTCTGTGACGCGCGATTTATCGTCATGGAAGTGGACACTTCTGTGATGATAATTTTGGTAATGTCATTGAACACTTCTACGACAGCACGGGTATGACTATCTTGATTCTATCATAAATTAGTCATGGATGTGCATGCATGACAAAAAACGCGACCTACTATGAGAAACACGTATCATCACGAAAGTGTATTTTTTTTGTAGTGAAAACAGTGTACACATATTTATTGCCCGATGCCAAAAAATACGGCCACGTACGTACATACGGGCGGGGTCTCGAACGCGTACTCGCGCATATGTACGGCCAATGATCATGTACATGGAGACGCAATAGACAGCAGCAATGGCGTCCTGTTCATCGGAAGCCAATCGGCTGGGTCGGAACGGAGAAACTGCATCGTGTTCATCGGGAGGCAACGGAACGCGTCATGTTCATCGGGAGGCAACGAAATACGTCATGTTCATCGGGAGCCAACCGGCTTGGATGGAACAGCCAAAACGAGGTCTGGCATACCGCAACACGGAGGAAACGGGCCTTCTGTTCGACCGCGTACGGTCGAAACAGGGTCCTGTTTATCAGGAAGGGTCCGGCGTACCGCAAAACGGAGGAAACAGACTTCTGTTCGAGTGCCTACGGTCGAAATGAGGTTCTATTGATCGGGAGGGGTGTGGCGTACCGCAAAACGGAGGAAACGGACTTGTGTTGGAGTGCCTACGGTCGAAACGGGGTCCTGTTCATCCACCGTGTACTGCCTCACTCCAGCCTCCATGGGCTATTATTCATCCACATCGACCTCCTCTAGCCTCCATGGGATACTGTTCATCCACAGGCTACTGTTCATCTAGCCTCCACCGGCTACTGTTCACAGAGCCTCCACGGGGTCCTGTTCATCCACCCCCAACCGGCTGGGGTGCGGCGGCCTCCTTGGGGTCTTGTTCATCCAGTGGCAATGGCCTACTACCACGAGGTCCTGTTCATCCAACCCGCACCGGGAACTGTTCATCCACAGCCAACCAACCGGCTCGACTCACCACGTCTCGACTCATTCTACATACCACACGCACGGTAGCAACACTCACTGTTCATCAAGATGCAACCAACACCAGCTGGTTACGTCTCGCACGGGGGCTCAATCGGCTTCAGTGTAAGCAGTAGGAGTGATCGATCGCTCGGTTCAGTTAGCAACAACAGCAAAGGAATCGCTCGGGTTCAGTTAGCAGTGAATGAATCGCTTGGGTTCAGTTAACAGTCAAGGGATCGATCGCTCGGTTCAAGACCGTGTCCAGAAATTTGGGGGCTCGGGCCCAGTAACTTCCTACGCTTTTCAACACCAGAACCATACTTTCCTCGAAGATGCATGATTCTTTTTGTTCTGTAAAACAAACAGAAGTAAGATGAATCAATTCAAAGTCTATGAATTATGGCCTTTGTAGCTAATTAAATACAAAAGTCTTCGCACTTGATTTAAGATTTTGAAAAAATTGTTACAAAAGAGTAGCCTACACTAGCAAAACAAAATAGGGCTTCAAAGTTCATACAGAAGAACTTACGCCCACAAGCAGGTATGCGCCGTATAAATATGTCGTGGCACATGGCCGGCCGGCGGCCGCGTACGTACATCTGATCTGGCGTCTGCCGCCCTCTCCCAGTCGCCCCGCTCAAGATCTCTCGTCGATCTAACGAACCGAAACATGCTAATCCGGAGTGACGGGAAACCAACAGGTGGGCTGGCGGGCTGTGCGCGTGCATGCATTTGGTTGATTGGGAGACTTGGGGTGGGTTGTTTTACTGCGCCATTTTTTTCATATATACACACGTAGCATTACTTGCTGGACTGGGGGCTCCAAAATTCTGGGGGCCCTGTGCAGTCGGTAACTTTGGCCTCCCTCATCAACAGGACTGGCTCGGGTTCAGTAACATAGCTAGCAGTGCGATCGCTCGGGTTCAGTTAGATCCCAACGCCTCGCACACACACGCGTACATGAAAGAAATGTGCAAACCACAGTGCATTGCTCGGCCTCGACCACCCACCATAACTGGGAACTTCCCGGTATTTTCCTCGCCCTCGCTTCTACTACGATTTTTTCCGTCATGGATGGCCTAAAGAATGTCATGCAGTTGCGTCTCCGGCCCGCTCAGGACGAAAAGCCCATTTTCTGTCATGATTTTTTGTCATAGAAGTAGGAGCCCACCACATCTATGATGAAACGTGTTTGTGTCACAATTATCGTCATAGAAGTGTCATAAGCATGTCATTTTTTTCATTCGGGCCAAAATGTCACAGATGTGTCTTTTTTTGTAGTGGAGAACCATTGCGATTGTACTTCTGATTTAACTGGTCAAGTGCCTCAGTGGAGAAAGCTGAAAATTGATTATCACAATAAGCGTAAACTGGTCAACGATCCGACGATTGTGTCAAACTACAGATTGATAGAGGTTAACCCATGTTAAACGATGGGCCTTTCATAACATTGGCCGAAGTGTTAATGGCTTGACCTCGACTAACGTCGAACACTAACCGAGGGATAGTAACTAGCCTCCCAACTTTAAGCTCCTATGACTAAGTGAAAGTTATAAAGTCTGCATATCTGATTGTCTCGTTTCCGCTAACACAACCACCTCAGGGCACCTAGACGTTGGCTAAGGGTTGTATTGTTACTACATAAACACCCTTCATAGCATCTATAAAGGGGTGGAGGCCGACGATGGACCACTTTCAAATGATAAACAGATGCAACGGAGTCAAAATAAGCATATAGCATAAAGCTGCAAATACAGCTTAAAAACTGACTATCACAACATGCACAAATTTTTTATCGGCCGATCAGTAATATTAACCATAAAAGTTGCTTGTGTAAAACAAATGAATTTTTGATAAGTCATCAAGCTTGCTTTCATAAAGGTGCTCGAGTTGTATAAGGTCACTAATGGAAAAATAGTTCAGTCGTCTTTAAAGAAACTATGCAATGCTAACCTTGAGTTTTTGGTACAAAATACTTTGGAACTATAAAAGAGTCCAATAAATCGTACCGAGGGCTCCTTGAAGCACCTCGGCACGGTTACATCAGGACTCTTGGAGAGCCCAACATATCATTAGCATTAACTTCTATGCTATAATGTTAACAACAACTCCCACTGCACCATATTTCTCGTAGTATCTTTGTTGCGGGTGGAATTATTATCAAAAGTTACGAATGATTGTAATATGCTATCTCTGGATATTATTCATCAGTGTGAATCAATTCTTCTAGAACGATTGAAATTCCCTCTATACACACTAAAACTTGCAGGAAAATGTGTCTCAAACCTATATCCCCGCATACATTTTGGGGGAGTCCATTTCATCTTTGAGTAAAGTAACACTTGTTCACTCTCGATTGATTTATTTTTGCATATCTATCCTTACTTTGATGATTATCTGTTTTCTCAACAATCCTCCAAATAGGGTGAGATTGTTGGTGCAATAATTTAGCTCCATATGTTTTTGAGATTGTTGTCATAAATACGAAGGGACTAATGTGTTTGCTAGTGCACAGAGAGTGACAGGTCCCTGAAGTCATGTGGAGTTTGTCACAAACTCCAAAGATAATCTCCTACGTGGCAGCGAGGATTATCACCAAAGATTATGCTGTTGAGAGTGACCCCCAAAAATTATTGACGCAAAGCAGTCAGTTTGGTGTTTGTCTGGACAAATTGACTGCAACCGACAAGTTGAAGACGTAGGATTTGTTTCATCCTTCTTATTTCTCTCCATTGAGTCATAGGACCACTGTACTATTAATATGGGTATAGTGTTTGAAGCTTTGATTCTCTGATGTTAAACCCAAATCCTATGTGTGCTAAGAGAGAAATCTCTATGTTCCAAATAAATACTTGCCAGCAAGAGACGATGTTCTTCTTCGCAGCGAGAGATTTGATCTGGACCAAGGAGTTAGCATTACTTGTTATTCAACAAGTAATGTTACCATTGCTCCCAAAATCTAATTGTTGAGAATGTGTCGGTTGGCCATTGGCTGGACCACGTGTCGAAAATGGTCATTTTTTTGACCAGAAACAGTAGGAGTACCTCCCACTGTAGTGTATATTAATTTAATTAGTGACACTGTACATTGTAATTACAATCCATCCCCCTTTGGGGGGTGGGATGCGAATGCTATTTTACAGGGATGCAAGGATGAGTGGAATGTATTGTTTGTGTTCGTCCCTAACCCTATGGATGAGGAGGGAAAATCAGCCTTAAGTCTATCCAACCAGGAGGTTTTGGAAGGTATGATCCTTCTAAAGTGCTTGTTATTGCGCTCCTTCCATATACTCCAGGCGGCCAACAGAAATAGTTCCATAAAGAGTGGCCTATTCCAGTCTTCTTTTGCTTTGGAGATGTTGTGTAATCTTGTGTTGCCCGGAAGCCAAGAGAAACCAATGTGGGGCCAGCAGTCAGAGCTGAAATGGCACTCGAAGAAGAGATGTTCCGGCGTCTCTTCAATTTGTAATCCACAAAGAATGCAATCATGAACATCTCCAATATTGTAATGTCGTTGTTTAAGCATGTTCCTAGTGTTGAGATGGTCAGAAAGTAGCAGCCACCTGAAGACTTTGATTTTCATGGTTGACTTAGATTTCCAAATCCATCCGAAAGCTTCATGTGCTTGAATTTCTCTAAAGTAGAATGTATAGTATTGTTTTGTAGTGAAGATGCTGGTGTCCCAAATATATGTCCACTGGTTAAGCTCATTGGAAAGCTGGACCTCCATAACCTCGGATTGTAGTTGTCTCAGTTCTGCATGCGCTTGTGGGGAGAGTGGTAGATGAAATGCCTCTTGTAAAGTCATGATTCCCAAGAATTCCTTGACAGACAGATCCTCATTTTTGACATATGAGAAAGCGTGAGGGTATGATTCAGCCAGGATCTCCTCTCTCCACATGTCGTTCCAGAAGAGTACGTTTTCACCATTTCCCACGTTCACCTTTGAAATACCTCTATATGTTGGTATTAACTTGGTCACATCTCTCCACCAAAAGGACCATCATGGATCGGAAGCATGTGGGATTGGGTCTGTGTAGTAAGTGTCCCAGATTAATTGCACCCATGGTGTGTCCCATCCATTATAAAACTTGTGGAGATATTTGAGCAATAAGGCATCGTCTTGGATACGCAGATTTATTACGCCCAGGCCAGCACTGGCCTTTGGATGGCACACCATGTCCCAAAAAGCAAGGGAGTCAATTTTGTCGCCTTGGTCCATTTTCTTGATCCATAAGTGTTTCCTTCTTATCTTGTCCAGTAATTCAATGATCTTTGTTGGCAGTCTCAAAGTGCAAATGGCAAAGATAATGAGTGATGTAATGACCGAGTGGAGAAGATATAGTTTACCACCATAAGAGATCATGTTGAGGGTGGCAGATAAACGTCTCTTGAGCGAGCATACGAGGGGCATAAGCTCTTGGACAGAAGGCCGAGTAGTGCCAAGTGGCAGCCCAAGGTAAGTGAATGGCATTTTCCCATGACACAACCAAAGATGTTGGCAAGCTCATCACTTTTTTCTGTACCACAATTGATTGGTATAAGAGTAGATTTGTGGAAGTTTATTCTTAGCCCAACTAAGGAGGCATAATCAGTTAGTATAGTCTTGATAATCTGAGCTTGTTGCGTGTATGCTGGTATGACCAAAATAGTATCATCGGCATATTGGATCACGTGATATTCCTTTTGGTTTGGTGAATGAAAAGGTAGGCGTATAAGATCCCACTGAAAAGCATCGTTAATGGATGCTTGAAGGAGATTGGCCGCAAGTACGAAAATGAGAGGAGAGAGGGGGTCACCCTGTCATACTCCACATTTGCAGAGGAATTTCCGACCAGATGTTCCATTAAGTAGCACCGATGATTTGCCTGAGGATAAGATGCATCGAATCCAACTGATCCATTTTTCATTAAATCCCATGCTTTTCATAATACCAATCATGGCATCATGCTCAATCGTGTCAAATGCTTTGGCAAAGTCTAGTTTTAGGAGCATAATTTCCTTCTTGGAGTGTTGCATTGATATATGTATTCGTATGCCCACGCAAGACAATCTTGAATAGTTCTTCCCTTTAGAAATCCATATTGGTTGCGGTGCACGATCTTGAGTATGACTTTTTGTAAGCGATTGGCCAGAATTTTTGTGATGACCTTAAGACAGAAATTCAAAAGCGTGATTGGTCTATAATCATTGATCGTCTCGGGGGAACTGATTTTTGGGATCAGAGTGATTAAGCCCTCATTTATGCTCTCAAGTGAAAGATTGCCCGTGTGAAACTGATGGCAAAGCTTGTAGAAGTCACCCTTTATTATCGGCCAACATTTCTTGAGAAACACTCCTGTGAAGCCATCCGGGCCAGGTGCCCTATCTGCAGGCATCTCTTTAATTACATTATCAATCTCTTCATTTGAAAAGGGAACAGTGAGAGCATCCAAACCTTGGCATTTCTTAATGATTCTGTGCAGATCAAATTTCATGTCATGTCCGGATGAAGAACCCATTCTTTCTTTAAAAGTTTGGAAGATGATTGATTCTTTCCCTGTGTGATCTTCAACAACGGTCCCATCAGCAGTGGTTAGAGATTCATTATTGTTCTTTCTGTACCTTTCCAAAGCCATTGGCTGAAAAAATTTAGATGGCTCATCCCCAAATTTAACCCACCGTATGGTGCACCTCTTTTTCCAATAGAGTTGTTGATATCTGAGCAGATGGAGAATATGCTTTTGAGGATTTTTCTGAAGTTACTTTCCGGGACAGTTAGGGCACATTTATTTTCTAGTTCATCAATCTCGCAAAGAGCTTTATTAGAGTTCTCAATTGCCACAAAAAGTTTGGAAATTCCTTTGCTCCATTGCTTAAGATCTCTGTGTAGGGTTTTGAGTTTACGGCAAAGAGTTGTGGCAGGCATTGTGGAGGTGACATTTTTAGCCCAAGAGTTTGCAACCACATCCATAAAACCAGGGTGTTGCACCCAATATGTTTCAAAGCGAAAAAGTTTGGATCTAGGGATGGCAGTTTCAATATTAACCACACAAGGTATGTGATCGGAAACATGTTTACCTAGTGGTTTTACCATGGTTTTAGGGTATGAAGTAGTCTAGTTTATACTTGTGAAGAACCAATCAAGTTGTTCTAGAAGAGGATCTTGTCGCATGTTGCTCCATGTAAGCATGCGACCTTTGATGGGTAGTTCAATTAGGCATTGTGATCTGATTAAATCGTTGAATTTATTCATATCAGTCATACAATCACCCGGCTTGTTTCTATTGTCAGGTGCTCGAATAAAGTTGAAATCGCCCACAAAGAGCCAATCTTCATTTGCTGGAATATCCAGAGCACCTAACCAAGTAATAAAGTTAACTCTATGTTCCCCTTGACAAGGACCATATACGTTAACAAATGTCCAGCATTGTGCTGACTGTGTGGAACGAAAGCGAGTGACAAGAGCAAAATCTTCCAAAAACAGAACATCTGCTGTGAAGATGGAACTGTTCCAGATCGTGGCAATACCATCCGAGGCGCCACAAGAGGGCACATAAGCAAATTGGTCAAATCTACGAGGGAAAAAGGATTTAACAAATGATAGCTCAAAAGTTGACTTCCTAGTTTCCTGCAAACAGACGGAAGCACATCCAGTAGAAACAATAGCATTCGATAGAGCCAGCTATTTGTCATCTGAATTTAAACCGCGAACGTTCAAACACAGGACATTCCATGAAACCAAAAGAGGCATATTAATAAGGTAGGTGAGGAAATATTAAGTGGAAGAAGCAGGCTCCTCCTCCTGGGTCGCCATGAGAGCCTCTTCAGACAGTTCATCAGTAGGAATACCACAAAGGTTGGTGCCAATCTATTGGATTACCTCGATTGGTGTTGCGGGAGGAATCTGCTCAACTGGGGTGTCACTGATGGTGAGGGCAGAAGGCACATGTCGCGGCTTGACCTTGGACGACTTGAGCTTGCTATCAGTAAGTGGGGGCACCTTGAAACCATCATATTTGTTGGATCTGGTGCTCCTACGCAGAGAAACAGAGCACTCCGGCACCACAGATTTCCCCTTTTGGGAGGAGTTACAGACTGAAGCAACAGTTACAGGAGCTGGCATCCTTGTAATAGTATCATCTTGGTTGTTCTGAACTGGATCAATCAGAGGGGGTGCAGGCATAACCGCCACAGAGGTAGCAGTTTCAGACACAACACAGTCAGGTGCGGTGGGTTGCTCCACAGAAGTGACATTCAGAGACAGTGCAGGCAAAATAACATCAGATAAGACATTTCAAACCTTGCACCTTCCATCACAGGGGTTCACTACAAAAAAAATACACTTCCGTGATGATACGTGTTTGTCACAGTAGGTCGCTTTTTTTGTCATGCATGTACATCCATGACAAATTTATGACATAATCAAGATAGTCATACCTGTGCTGTCGTAGAAGTGTTCCATGACATTACCAAAATTATCATCACGGAAGTGTCCACTTCCATGACGACAAATTGCGCGTCACATAAGTGCTTTCGTCAAGGGTGACCGACACATGGCATCCACCGTAACGGAACGCCGTTAAGCTATCGGGTCGGGTTTTGGATCCGATAACCCGTTAACAGCCCCGACCAATGGGAAATTTCCACGTGTAAAATTCTTATTGGTCGGACGAAACACGTGTTAGCTCGTCAGTGGGTCAGATAGGCGCCTATGATATGTTGACACGTGGCACGGCCCAACAGAGGCCCATTCCTATGAAAAGTCCGGCCCGTTTGACTTGGTAAAAAGGTGGTGAGCCGGCCCATGGAAAGCCTGTTAACGGTCTGTTCTCCTATAGCCCATTTACAGCCTGCTAACCCAAGGCCCGTTACGCCCTATCCGAATTAGGCCCAGTAGCATCATATGGGCCATCCAATATGATTCCAGCCCGTTTTCACTTCTGGCCCATGTATGGCCCATGACGTCTTTCGGCCCATATGAGGCCCTATGTAACTCTTGGCCTATTAACGGCCCATGGTGAAACTGGCCCGTAATGAACAGTGTATCACTTTACACCCATTAACGGCTCGTGGTGAAACTGGCCCGTAATGAACAGTGTATCACTTTATACCCATTAACGGCCCATTATTCCGTTTGGCCGTTTCCAGCCCATGTTATCTTTCGGCCTTCTCAGAGCCCATTTATTCTTGGGCTCATTTCCAGCATTCATTTACTTACGGCCCGTTACTGTCATTTTCTGCTTGTGGGCCAAATTCAGCCCATGGTTACAGTCGGCCCGTTTGTGGTCCGTTAATATGTTAGGCCATTTTCTTAGCGTCATCAAATACGGCCTATTAACGATGGCCCGTTACGGTCGGCCCATGAACGGACGATTCCAACTCTAGCCCGTTTACGGCCATAATGCAGCCTGTTATTGGCCCATGTTTGGCCAATCGATCATACGGCCCGTATAAGGCCCATTGATGATACGGCCCATAGAAGGCCCATTGTTTCTACGGCCCGTAGAAGGCCTACTATTTCTACGGCCCGTAGAAGGCCCACTGTTTCTACGGCCCGTAGGAGGCCCAGTGTCACTACAGTAAATATTAGCCCATGGTTATTGTGGCCTAGTTTTAAAAAATAGGTTATTGCAGCCACTAGTTAACCGCGGAAAAATAATTGCAATGACTACAAGCAAACAAATAAACAAGACAACAAGGAAATAAATAAGCAAGCAACTAACACTAGGCTATCACGGCTATTACACATATTACATCCACTGGGCATCAAAGTTCGCCACCAGTGCAAATATAGGGAACAAATCAGCATATCATATACACTGGCCGTCAAAATTGGCCACCAGTGCAAATAAATGCGGCAGCAAAACAAGAGCATAACTGAAACAACTTCAAAAGAGCTCAAGAAACGTTATCCTGGGTATCCACCATGCTGGCAATAAGCTTAGCAAGCTGATTAGCTTTGTCCTGTTTGGCGCTAAAATCCTAACACTTGCTGTTGCACCAGAAAGTATGCATCTGAATGCTCCAGGGACTTCCGCAGTCCTTCCGCTTCTTGTCGCAGCACAGGTGATCGATGTCTTTCATCTTATAGTTGAGACTCAAGAAACCGAACTATTTCAGACAGTGAGTTTGAATAGCTTGTGCAAGCGGTAGTGGCCAGTAACTCCAACACTAAACCAAGACAGGATGTGTCACTATCCTGAACCTTATCTGCATTACTTCCTTTACCGTTGCTTAATAAGGCACTCTTCCCCAATATTCTGTCAGCATTCTAAAAGAAGAAACAAGCAGATACATAACAAGTTTAGCATGTACTAGTATATGAAACTCCTTTCGGTGAACCAGTTCATTAGTAAGGTGGACAGGATTAAACTACCAAATCTTCTATTGCCAAGTACTAGTACATAATAAAAGCATCAAACAAACATATATCTATGTCCTATGGTAGCAATGGAATCTTAAATTAGAACAGTTGTTCTTCGGGTTTAGGCACTTGTTCTACATGAACAGAGTATAGTAAGACGCAAGAATATAATACTTAAAAATAGAAAATGAGCTCATAGACCTTACCACATTCTTGGTTCGGGACCAGTACAGAACAAGGCATTCCCAGTCATCGTCCAATAAATGGTCTCAGGAGAACATAAGGGAATTTGATGAGTTTCTTTGCTGGTGAAGTACGTTTTCTTCAGGTAATTTCGATACTGCCACCAAGCATTCTTGAAGATAGCAGAGGTATTAGCACAGGTTACCTCATCCTGAGTTTCCAAATCGGTCCTTCTCTATAGAGAAAAATGGGAAAATTTGCTGTATTATAACCATCATGGAGGTAGGATGTATGGGACGAAGCGAAGTAATTGCCATGACTAACATTACTTACACATAACTCCTAGACAAACACCTGCAACTGGCATTTTCCTTCATCTTCAGTATAATATTTCCAAGATGGGAAGATACGCACATACGATTTAACAACATCAAATGCGATAGATGCTAAACTAGGACTAGCTGGTTGTGCTTCCTTCACAGGAATAGGCGTACTAACTGGTTGAGTTGGGGTTCGCCGTGATAGTACTAGCCCTTTGGGCACCGGAGCTGCCTTACTAACTGCTCTTGTTTGGGAGCTCTGTGGTGGAGATGGTGTTGTGTCAACAGGAACTGGGTTACTATCGACTGGGGTTGGGGTTAGATTGGGTGAAGCTGGTTCTCTGTCCATCGTAGTAGGGGTACAATCTGCGAGAGTTTGGGTTATGTGTGGTAGGGCTGGTTCTTGTGCATGTACAACGGGGGTGCTATCTCCACCAAGAGGTAGCACTGTTTTATTTGAAGACCATGTTTTTAGACCGCTAGATACTGGCATCACCCGCTCCAATTCAAATGGCTGATAAACAGGAAACATAGTTGAATGTACAGACATTGTATGAGAGACAGATGCAATAGATAGTGTGGAAAAAAGAGGGCATGAAATAGTTGACATGTATATTGTTTAACTAAAACGGATAGCATGACATAATTTAACATATATGATGTCTATCTAAACTGGATAGCATAGCATAACATAATTCAAAGATATGATGAATAACTAAACAGGATCGCATGACATAATTCACCTACATGTTATCTAAGTAATCAGGATTGCATCATTTAATTCACATATGTGATTTATATGCTAAACAGAGGGCATTCGATATGATGTCTGAACTAAGAACATGGTGTTGAATATTGTGTATATGATGTCTAAACTATGCAATGCAAGACACTGTATGCATGATATGAGCAATATAACCGTGCCAAGTTAGAGCATACACCTCAGTGGGGGAATAGGACTGGTCATCTGTCCCTGAATCCATCTCTGAGGAGCTATCGGGACCCAACAAGAGATCTGCTTCGACGGGTAGCACTGTCTGCTCTGAAGGCCTTGTTTTCACTCCAGATTTTTCCATCTCCCACCCAAATGGCTGATTCACAGGAAGAGTAGTTTAATGTACAAACATTGTCAACAAATGGAAATGTAATGAAGAAAAGGATGGGCAAGATATCATTCAAATATATGATGCCTGGTTAAACAGGATGGCATTGCACATTTCACATATATTATGGCTGGCTAAAAGAACTGCATAATTCCCATATATGATATAGAAACTAAACAGGTGGCATTACAGAACATGTCTAAACTAAGCAGATGACATATATGATGTCAAAAGTAGGCACTGCAAGGCAACATATGCATGATATGACTAACATCATCATGCCAAGGTAGAGCAAACACCTTGGGGGGTAAATAGGAGTGGTCAACGGCGTACGAATCCGCCTCAGAACGGATATCTTCCTCTGGATTACAATCTGGAGATGGGTGGGGAGGGTTTGCCATTGAACCCACCATGGAGCGATGTCTGCATGACATTGTATTGCCGCGCAAAACTCTTATCTTTTTCTCTGCATGTTCAGCATGACTGTGTACAATATCCGACATGCATACAAAAAAATATGGTGAGATTATGTAAGGAGAGCATGCAGAAATTTAGAGTGATGGTAACAACCAGTGGATCGATGTTTTTCCATTGAACCAAAATAGCCCTAATGGATCGACGTGAATGTATAGTAAAAAGTGATGCAACAAGTGTACAACCTCTTTGTCGTAACCGTGTCGACCTCAGCATCATTGGGTTGGTCGCTGAAGCAATTGAGGCAGAGGTGGCTGTCGGAGGTGTGGATGAAGATCTGAGGAATCTGTAGACGGCGTCCATGGCACTGCTCTGTTGTGATGGATCGTTCTGTCGTTGGAGCAGCTCCGGTGAGCCGTAAGACGTCAAGGCTGAAGCAGCACAAGACAGACATCGTCAATCTCAAGTGGGATCCTAATAGCATCTCCAATAGATGATGTAAAATGGATGTAAAATTAACATCACCAAAAACCACCTGACTACAACAGATGAGGTAAAAACTGTTGACTCTGAACTTAACTGTCGAAACTAAAATTTACTGTGGAATCTGAATGCTACTGTCGAAACTGAACGCAATGGTAGCAGAGAGGCACTTGACATGTAGTTTAGGGAGGGCCTGTAGTTCATCTTCAACCTGCACCCCCTGAGCCGCCAGCAACCACCGGCCGAACCGCCGGCCCCAGCGCCGCCTCGCCGCCCCGAAACAATTCGCCACCGCCGCCCCGGCCAGCCCTCTAGGCCCCCCGCCCCCACCCTGAACCCTAAGATAGATAGTGGGGTACCTCTCCGGCGAGCCCCCGTCCCTGCTGTGGGTGGTTCTTCCTTAACTCCGGCGAGCCCCCCCCCCCCAACCCCTGAAAATCGACTGACCCAAAAGTCGATTCAGTCGACTGAAGTGTGGCTTAATCGGAGCAGAGCACCAGCACGAGCGAGGGGGAGAGCAGTAGCAGCAGCTGGGCGAGCGAGCGATCGAGCAAGAGCTGGAGCAGCAGCAGATCCGGCTGGTATGGACGCCGCCGTGGAGATGTCACCCGCGGCGCTGGCTTCAAGGTAGCCGCTCCATGGGGGTGCGGGATGGAGCACCGTCGGCACCGGGAGGTCGAGTTAAGGAGAAGGTGCGATGCGATGAGTGTACAACCTCTTTGGTGGTGCCGAGTAGGCCTCGGCTTCGTCCGAGGAGTCGGTGAGGATGCTGCGGTTCTGGTGGAGCAGGTTAAAGCGGTGTTGTGGGGATGGAGCAGCCGCGATAGAGGAGGCGATCGTCGGAGAGGACGGGGCGGCTGAACCGGCGGGACGGCGAGATGGACTACGGATCCTCATCCGGGGAGGTGGACGAGGGACGTCGAGCTGTTGCGGTGGACGATGTCGTCGGGGAAGAGGCTCCGGCTGGGCAGCGGTGACGTGGCGGACGGAGGAGGGTGGGGTTTCGCGGCTGGAGGAGAGAGGTTATGACGGCCTGGGATTTCGAATGGCGAAAAGGGGGCGATGGGAGGGGGTGAAGCATGACTTAGGAACGTGCTTGTCCAAAATGTAGGGTGTGTTACAAAAGTACCCCCCGTCGATTTGAACTAGCGGCCCTTTCGGCTCAGGGTTAGAAGGGGGATTTCGCGTGTCGAGATTTGGCAGCTGGAGGGAGTTTTCGCGCGCGTTGTAATTTCGGGATAGCAAGGCGTGGGTTGTGAATGCGCCAGTTTTGGGAGCACGATATCTGAATTTTCGGGATATAACAAGACGCGGGTTGAATTTTAGGGACAAGCCTAACGTGTAGTAATATTGTACTTGTACGTACCAAATCAATTCGCGCTTCCCTCGACCAAAAAGAAAATGAAAAAAATAAAACTATTCACACCACACAAAGAGAGAGTCTTGCCCCGTTTTACTATACAAATGCTATTCAAAGCTACTCCCTCCTTCCATCTATATAGGGCCTAATGCGTTTTTCGATGCTAACTTTCACCAAATATTAGAGCAATGATATATGACATGCAACTTACACAAAGCACACCGTTAAATTCGTCTGTGAAAGGTTCTTTCAATGATATAATTTTCACATTGTGCATGTCATGTACTATTAATCTTGTCAATAGTCAAAGGTGGTCTTAAAAATCTCATTACGCCCTATATAGATGGAAGGAGGGAGTATGAATCCATGTTATGTCCGATTAAATTTTTTTGCTTGCTGTATAATGCATGTAACCTACTCATACCAACATTTTAGTGCATTCCAAATGTCTATACTACCGCTGCAATTCGAACTAAATTTGAATTCGTTTCTCTATTTCAATAAGAATCTACAATCATGATTGTTGCCAACTTCAACCATCATAGTTTCCTTGCTATCCGCCAGATATAAATCAGACGGCCTATAATGCAGGATGGCAGGCATACCATCATCAACAACTCCGTTTTTTATAAGAGTAGAGATAAAATATATTAAATGTAGTATACCATGTTCATAACCACACCATGTGTATCACCGTTATATATATTCACACATCCGTCGGTTTGAAACACTATGATAAATTCTTCAAATATCTGAATTCGCTTTTATAATGAAGTATATATGATCTCTATTCGTCTTTTACACCCACACAACCCTCTTATCTTTGTAGCTAGCGCTAACTTTCTCTTGTGCATGCACACGCCCGCATCCCTCTCACCCTCCCTCAGCATTCTCTAGCTCCATTGCGCAAATTCGTATTTTCACTTTAGGTCGTTCACCCACAGTGTGTGTAGGCCCCCCAGCTCCTTCTTTACGGCACACATCGATCGATATGCCTCTCTAGCCAGGTGTGCCTAGCACAAACACAAGCTTCCCCTCTTCTCTTGTCACCGTCCATGCCTCACTCCCACCACTCTTTTCATCGTTCTCGTACTCGCACACTCCCCCCCTTGATATAGTATGCCTCTCGTACAACCTCCTACATGCATCCCTCCCTCTCTCTATCCTTCTCCTCGTGCCTCATTTGCTTCTAACACACACATGCATGTATACCGATCGATCTCCCAATATATACCTAGATCGACTTTAACTACCCCCCATCGATCGATGTACCTCACAAGTTATGTCTCTCCTTTCTCTTACAAAGGGTGGTTGATCTTCCTATGTAGTTACGTATGCTTACCATAGCCACATCGTCCCCCCTCATCATTCGTGCATGCCTCCTGACCCATCTCTCACACGCACGTGCACAGACAACAAGCAGCCATCTCCTCTCTTATTGATATTGCGGGTGTGCCCTCCGTTTGTCTAGCAAGCCTATCCCACCATTTGTTAGAAGCAACTCCACTACCACCCCCTCCAACACTCTAGCTCTGTCTCTCTCCCAACCTTATTCATCTCCTGCACATATGCATGGATGCCGATTGATCTCCCTTAATACATGAGGCAAATCGATCTCCTTAATACATGAGGTAGTCCTCTCTCCTCCTCCACACATATACCAGCCATTGTACCTCTATAGTTAATTGGGCCTCCCTCTTCCCCCACCACACACCGATAGTCAAGCGCTGTTGGTAGGTATCCATGCCACAGAACAAACTGCACATGTCCCATCTCACGTTCCAGTAGGCCAGCCACTCTATATCTTTGACGTGGGCACACACAAATTCGATGGCACTCTTTATCGATCGCGCGCGCACACACGCACACACACACATCATCCCTCTCTTCGATTCTATGGACACCACAAGCCGATGATACCTCCACTCTCTTCTCATGGATCGCCCCCTCTCTATATATGTTATATCCAGGACTCTATTTCACACACATTGCATATGTCAAATTTTTTGATTGACCCCCCCCCCCCCCCACAAAAAAAACTCTCAAGAACCCACACACTATATCTCTCTAGGTTTGTATCTCTATCACACAACCCCACATAGGTGGTGTACGTATACAAGAAGAGAATAGGTGCACCGTGCATGTACTCACGCTTTGTGCCCAGCCACACCCGCGCGGGTACACGGTGGAGCTCATTTCTCCGCAGAAGCTGAATTTTTTTTTGAAACATCAAGTGGCCAGAGACTCAAAAACTTATTTGCCCATTAGTGACTTGTCAGGGCAGTGGATTTTAGTTTGTACGATAATGCTGCATCCACCTAAAGTAACGAAAGTTCTTACGTAAACTTCCTAATAATTCCCTCTTCATAGGTGCAGGATTACTCCTAACATTTGTAATATCAGTTTGAAACTTGTAATATTGTCGTGTCCTATTCCTGCGTTTTCAAAATCCTGTGAATAAAACAGGTCCTGAGTTGGTGATGATGTTGTGCCTCCCATCTTTCACCAATAGCCGTCGGATCTAGATCTGACGCATACAAACCAAGCTTCTCCATTTCTGCAAAAAGATGCCCGCACTTGTTCCGTATTTACAAACAACTCCTTGTCTCTCACAATCTAGGAGTAGAAGGCCGTGGAAAAATCTGGCGCGATGGCCGCTGCCGGAGCCATCCACCCCCAATCTTGGTGTTCCGTGCAATGCACGGGCATCTACACACGGGAAATTATGTCGAACATGGCTAGTTGTAAGCATGTTAGCTCTACAGTCATGATGACAGTGACTGCAGATGGTGAGGATGACTATGGTATGCCGAACACGGCGCCTATAATCAGGTGTCATCTCCGGCGCATGGTCTTGTCACTTCACTGTGAGGAGCAGCACATAATAATTTGACCAACGGGTAGTACAGTGCTACTACTCCTACTACATTGGTAGTACTACTACTAGTACTAGTAGAACCACTGTCTGGATTTAGGAGTACTACCACATCCACCGGCACCAAGGAACGTCTCCAGGTAGTATTGCTTGAGGCCGCCAGGGTGAGGGGCCGCTTGGACGACAACTTCGTCTCCTTGTTCGACGAGGTCCTCATCGGTTTCCTCGACAAGTTCACCGTGGTCAAGAAGCTTGCGGACGACTTTGACGTAAGCCTCCAGCCGACGTGCCCAGGCTCTGCGATGCCCACCACCCTCAACGGCCACTATGGTAACAACCTCTTCGACGCACTGGTGGCCCTGCGACTGCCCGCCGTCACGCCGGAGAATGTCCACCTCGAGGTCGCGCTCGCCGCGTAGCGCCTGGCGCAGCAAGACATCATCGACATAATCACCCACGTCTATGCGCAAATCATCCACAAGGACTACTACATGCAAGAGGAGGACGATAGGACGCTGGCCTTCTTGGAGCACAGGGCAACCTTGGACGGCACTGTTCAGAAGCACGTTGAGCTCGCCGCCAACGCCGCTGCTCCTCACATGTCGGTTGGTGACCCGGCGCACTAGGGCGCGAGGATGTCATTGAACGTTGATGGATCCGTATGTATTTATATCTTTCCGTCAAATCCATGTAGTAGTATATTATACTACAGTAATTATCTTACCTTTCGCATCAACTTCATAATTTTCGTACGTACTCCATGCATGAACGATGCCAGAACCAAACTTCTCATTACTCTAGGCAAAATCGTTATTTTCTATCTATCGGCCGCACCATGGAGCAGAACCAAATTTTACAAGTTACGAGTTTAAAAGGAAAAGCCTGCCGTGTTCGCGTCGCACCCCCACATGGTTGGTCCGGCACGCCACTCAAGCGGGAATGCGTGCGGTGTTGCATTTTCACTTACAAGTGGGACCGCAGTTGAGCAAACCGACTATCGGCAAACCCCCACCCCGCCCACCGCGTGATGGCTAAGAAAACATGAGGGAGAAGAGATGGTTGTAGCATGGACTCCAAGAAAATTGGTGTCGGATGGGACTCGTGTGGGTGGCGTGTGCCGTACTGCTAGACGTGAATGCTACTGAGTTATGGCCCATACCACCCCACTATATCGAGCCTATATCGAGGTACGTAGAACAAATTTCCTGCAGTTCGTGCTCAGCCCTCCTCTATCTCTCTTCTCATCCAGCCAGCGGACGCGCGGAGCCCATCGTCTGTTTGCTCACATGCGGCCCCACATGTTAGTGAAAATGCAAGAGGACCCACTGAACCTGCACATCTTTCACCTCGACGTGCTGGTGATGAAAAACAAATCCAATAAAGATCTTCGGTGGCCGCTTTTGGAGTTACTCAAGAGTAGTAAGATTCTATTTACAGTTTAACCCAATATGCACATCTCGTGGCTTCAACTACCACTCTATTTTCTTTCATGACACGACCTGGATGCTGGATGTCCCACGTGTCAGCAAAAGGAGGAAGAACCCGACCAAATCTTCAGTTCTGCTCTCGGATGAGATTAGTGCCCTTGTTGATACTCCTACTAGAATAGAGGCTAGACATGAGACTAGATGCGAGGAAGCAACGTCTACTTCTTTACACTCGAAGAAGAAAGAAGCACGCAAGATCGAGCCTCCGCAGATCAACAATGAATGCATCGAGAAGGCACTAATCCAACTTACAGGAGTAGTAAAATGTATTCTTGTGGTTCTTGTTTTCTTTGGTCTTGCTTTTTCTAGTCAAAATTATCGTTGGAGTTCATGCAAAATGGAGGTGCGTTTGGGGTCGTGCATTGGAGTTGGCCTTACAAGTGGGACCGCAGTTAAGGAAACCGACTATCAGCAAACCCCCACCTCGCCCGCCATGCGATGGCTGAAGTTAGAGAAATGACGAGGTTGAAGAGATTGCTCTAGCACAGACTCCAAGAAATAATATGGTGTCAGATGGATGTCGTGGTGGTGGCGTTAGCCGTACTCCTGGACGTGAATGCTTGTTCTGGCCCATGCCACCCTACTACTCCTACTACTTACTCCTACTAGTATATAGTATACTAGTATCGAGAATTCGAGGTGCTGGTTACGTACACCGAACACATTAACATATGGCTACAGTAAAAACACCCACCCGACGTGCGAAGCATGTGAAGCTAGTAGTACAAATTTAGAGAAGCGACTCGAAAGCCATTCATAAATTTAGTAAGTTTATCACAGGCATATCATTTTATTACATACAACAGGTCATCAACCCACATCGACAACGATGATACATTATAAATACTAAAGTTTTCACCACACAACAAATAACAAGCCATGAAATGAACTTCAACTCAACCATTCCGCGGCGTTGGAAACGCTTGCTTTGAACCACAAGTGATTCTCTGGGACGGGCCATCCGTTGTCGATCTGGAGACCAACGCAGGACTGATCATCCAGGCTGAAGCAGCCTACTATATCAGTACCAGGGTAGGGAACCACCCAAATGTCCGAGGTATAGACACAGTTCCTTCTCATAAATGTGTCAACAGCAGTTGGATCGCCTTTCACCATCATCGGATAGTTTTGTCCAAGGAAGAGAGAGTTTTTTCCAAGACTATCAATTATGTGCCAGGGAGAAGGAGTTGGCGCTAGCACACTAGTATCCATCCCGAATACCATGCAACGGGTGTTGGAATAGGTCTGGAGAGTGCGACCATGGGAGACACCTGCTTCCTTAGCAGTAACATCATCAGTGGGCTGTATACACACAAGAAGAGGTGATCCATCGGAATTAGTTGCCAGGCGCCACAGAGTATATCGGCGCTGCTCATGATCATCACCATCGGCATCTCCCCCTTGGTTATAAAAATTTTCAAGTATAGGTGGTGGGATGTTCACAGGACCTTGGAAACACAAGAAGAAGGTAGTAAAGGGAAACTTGCTAACCCGCATGCATGTAGATGAAACAATTATAATTACGGTGGGAGACAAACGTACCGAAACTATGAGGGTACCATGCAAAAAGAGTGCCACGAGTGGTGGCAGCAAACACAAGGCCCTCATATTGAATTGCATCACAGTACTCATTCGTGCACAGAAACTGATTTTTGAGCAATGTCCATCGAGTCAAACCACTAAGGATGGCAACAAGCTTGTCGAAGATAGCAACAACTTCATAGTTGTTGTAATTCCAAGAGCGGTTGGGAACTCGACAAATTGCTATCTTCCGTAGAAGACAGTCACCATGATCGTATTTGAATGCGCATACATTACCGGTGTGCTCAACCTCTGGGCAGTGTGCTGAGATTTTTGGAAGTGGAACCCGGTGACGAGTGTACACATTCACAAGTTCCCACTCGCAGTTGGACCCAATGTAAACAACCCAATCTCCATTTGCGCCCGCCCAAGCCTTGCCCTCAAGCGATGGCATCTTACCATCATACGTATCATTATCAAGTGGCATCAACTTGCACAGGGCGAGGCCTCCGTCGTGCTAACGCCAGTCATCAGGGTCACGGCAAAGAAGATAGGGGAGATCAAACCGCTCCTTGACTCTTGGGTTCTTTGTAATGATGTTATTAGTTGAGTCGAGAATGGGCTTGAACGAACATGCCATGCTAGCCGAGGTGATGACTTCGCACCGATCAATGAGTTCCTCCACCACGTCATCTTTCAGATCGGGGCAAGAATAACGGGGTCGTTTCCAGCCTGTTCCCTCCATGGAGAAGACGATCGAACAATGGCAGAAGAAAGGGTGAAGGGCTGAAGGAAAATGGAGGAGGGAGAGGAAGAGCGTGCGACAGCAGTTCCAAATCGAGAGGGAAAGGCGAAGAGTCGGTGGACGGTTGCGAGTTTGCCACGGTTCACGAAGAGGCGCCTCGGCCTACACATCCGTTCAGAAATACTCCTACTACTCGTCGTCGTCTCACTAATATGTTGGAACGGGACCACATGTCAATGAAACATGGTGTGTAATTTCTCGTGCAAAATGCGATCTGGCCGCGTTGCCCCGAGGTTCCGCATTAGTTATCGACCTTTATTTTTTTAATGGCGTGCCGATCAGTTTTGAAGCACGACTAACTGGTACTGTACATGGAGAGCATGACAGCAGGGACCCGCCAGGGTCATGGCAGTACGCAAGCAAGTGCCTCCTTATTTCAAGCCAATAAAAAATGGCTCCTCCTAGTGGATTTCTGACATCTAGGTCCCATGCCATTGTCAACGTAGTCAATAAACGAGAGAATTGCACAACGAGCGGCTGACACCAGGGACCCAGCAGCTCGCCCAGTTATTTTTGTTTTTGGTTAATTTGATAAATGCCACTCCAAATCTGGTGTATCCGAGAAATGCCACTGCAATTTCCAAACTTTGAAAAATGCCATTTCATGCCATTTCTAGTGGCATTTTTCGAAGTCTGGAGTGACGTTTTTCAAAGTTTGCAAACTGCAGTGGCGTTTTTCAAAGTTTGCAAAAAATGCAGTGGGATTTTTTAAAGTTTGGAAATTGCAGTGGCATTTTTATGAATTGCCATAATTGGAGTGGCATTTATCTAATTTGTTTTTGAGACGGAAGCAGGGTGTCAACTGGGCTGTGCGGGACACTCTGGCCTGTCTAGACAACCTTTTCTTTTATGTTTACCACAGACCAGCCCAGTAGTTTTTCTTTGTTTCTGAAAATGGCTACCCCAGTTCTTTTGTGATTTGTCAAGTAAGTCGCTTTATCAGGCCTGTCGGGCTGCAAATCTTTCAAGACGAGGAGAGCTTCATTCGGTTGGCAGAGAAAATGGCCTATCAGTAATGAGAAATGGGTTGTACATTTTAAAACACATCAAACCGGTAATTATTTTCAAATATCTTTTCTTCACTTCGAGATTTTAAATTGCATTGATTTTTATGCGTGGACAGATTATTGGATTTTATATTGATATACATTTATTTTTAAAATCAGTCTGAATGTGATTCAAAATTTCAGGATTAAAAACAGCTCAGACCGCACCGTAATGCTAACATAAAGAATATGGGCTCCAAAAAAACCCGTAAGAATTAGCAAATGGGCTGTAAATTATTTGAAATAATGGCAGATGGGCTGTATGCTGTTTTCCATAGATTTGAGGCTTTCCACAGATGGCCTGTATACTGTTGGATGTCCATCCAACGGCCGTCGTGCTTCTTCAATCTCTACTCTTCCTGCTCCAGCCGCTCAAACAAGCGCCGGCGGGACTGCCTGCTCTCTCCTCCCCGCGGCCAGCTGTGCTGCCGCGTAGGCCTCACCGCCCCACCGTACTCCCATCGCTGGCCTAGCCATCCCTCTACTCACCCACACCTGCTGTTATTCTCTGGCGACGGCAGACGAACCAGTAAACCCTCGTACAGTCGTACTCCCCTCCGCGTGGGAAACAAAAACAACGGCCAAGTCTTCCCTGCCTCCGTGTCGTTCTCTTCCTAGGCCTCGCCGTCGTCCATCGCCCTGGTGCTCTCGGCGTGGCGTGGTCAGCGTGGTGAACGACCGACATGCATCTGAAGTGGACTGTGCGTGGAGAGGCTGACAGCTGGGTCCATGGCTGCACGCAAGGAAATACCTCCTTATTACGCGCAAAATAATGATTTCCTCCACCTGACATCTGGGACCCATCGAAACGGCCTCTGTATTTCACGAAAAAAATGTTACCGCCGCTGACAGCTCGGACCCACCAGCTATGTCTTCGCACGCAAGGAAGTGCCTCCTTATTATGCACAAAAAATGAATACTCCCCCTGCTAGCTGGGACCCAGTATAGTGGGCCTACTAAGTTGACGGGGACGAAGGGCTTTGTCAACTTAGTCAATATGCACGATTCTAGCTCGACTGACCGTATGATGTCTATCCAACGGCCGTAGTGCTTCTTCAACCTCTGGTCTTCTTGCTCCAGCCGCCCAAAGCATCGCCGGTCGTGCCGCCCGCTCCTGCCTCCCGTGGACGGCTGTGCTGCCGCGGAGGCCTCACCGCCCCCATACTACTCCCACCGCTGGTCAGGCCATCCCTCCACTCCACTCACCCACACCCCCTGTTATTCTGCGGCCACGGCAGCGCAGCTGAAGCAGTGAACCCTCATACTCCTCTCCACGTGGGCATCCATGTCGCATCCCTAGCTTATGGCATTGCACTAGGGTAACTTCATGTGTGCATCATGTTTAAACTTTGAAAGAAACTTGAAATGGGGATTGCCTAAACCCTAGCATTAAAGGAATTCACTAGGTTCAACTAAAATATTTCCAGTAAATCCAAATGGCTTTAAAAAAATGTTCATCATTCTTGGAAAAAGCTGGAAATAGTAACCAGAGGTGATGCACATTTTTGCATGACATATTTGGGCTCTGGATTAAATCATACTCTATTTGCATTTGGGCATCTAAATGCTATTAAATATTTTAAATGCTCAAATAATCATCAACTAAAATGTTTACTGTAGGATATATTTCCAGCAGTGATCATGAGTAGTTTCATGATTTTTGGAAGTGTCTAAGTATTTTTGATAAAGCCCTAAAGACTACAGAATAATAGAAAACAAAAATTAAAAGAGAAAGAGGGAGAACCTACCTGGTGGGCCAACCGGCCCACCACTGTAGCAGCCCAGCCGGGAAAAGCCAGCCCAGCCCACCTCCACCTCCCTGTCGTCTTCCACCTCCTGCCAGTAGGCAGGAGGGCGTGTCACCGCGCGCGCGCTCGCCCTGGCCACCTCCTGCTTCCTCCCCGGCGCCTCAGAGACGCCACGCAGCAACCTGGCTCCCTCCCTCACTCCCCCCATCTCTCTGGTGCCTCTCTCCCTCTCTAGCCCTGCTCCACGCGCAGCCCAAGCACCACCGAGAGCATGCTGCAGCCGTATGCGTAGCCACCGTCGATGAACCACCGCCCCGGCGTATTCCAAAACTCCGCCAATGAGTACTACTTCACCAGGTCAAAGATCAAGACCTCGGACGCCCTCAAGCGACGCCATCGGGCTCGCCTTCATCGCCTCTGCCCACTGCTCGCCATCGTGGATTCACGGCCTCCAGTGCGTCCCCGCCCTTGCCGCTGGCTCCGTCCGAAGCGCTGTGAGCTCCTGCTCCTCCCTATATGCTCGCCCCCTCCGTTCCCATCCTCTAGCCGTCGTTCCACAAGTGCCCGAAGCTCGCCGCCGATGGCCATGTCGCCGTCGTGGCTACAGACGCCGTAGCTTGCCCCTGAGCACAACGTCATCGTGCTCGCGCTGCTCCCAGGAGGCCGTAGATCCCCTTAGTTGGCCTCGCCGTACCCTGCAGCCCCGCGCCCGCATCAACCCGAGCTCCGGCCGCCGCCTCGCTCGTCGCCGGTGTCTCTGCGGGCCACCCCAGCTCCGACCGCCTCCACCGTTGGATGCGCCACCCTGCTAGCTCCCCGTAGATGCTTTCCGCGCGCCAAACCGGGCCCCGTAGCAAAATCCCGAAGCCCTCCGCCGCGTTTTGGTCGCTGCCGGCGGAACTCCGGCGAAGCCAACGTGGCGCTGTCATTAGCCACTAATGACCCCACTAAACTACCCCTAGGCCACTGACTCATGGGCCCCATGCCCTAATTAACATAGATTACATTTTCTGTTTAGTTTTAACTAACCTTAGTGGGCCCACGTGTCAGCTTTGACCAAGCTGACGTGGATGTTGACTGGGCCCACATGTCTATGACCCTAACCAGCCCTAAGACACTGACTATTGGGTCCCATGCGTCAGGTTTGACCTGGAGGCACCCAGTTGACCTGCTGACATCAGGGTGATGTCATGCTGGCGCAATAACTCTTTTTCTGGAATTATTCTTATTCAGAAAATTCCAGAAATTGGTATAAACTTCTAAAATTCATAGAAATTCAACCGTAACTCCAAATGAAATAAATTATATATGAAAAATGATCAGAAAAATCCAAGGAATCTGAATATGGTATTTTCATGCATGTTTGAACAACTTAACCTCACCGTCTAGTCCAAAACATGATAATGCACTATTTGAATTCATAGTTTGAATTTGAATTTGAACCTGGTGTTCAAACCAACTCCATTTAACTTGTTGCTAGTTGCATTAGCTCAATCAATAGCATATTGAAATGTCATGATCATGCATCATATTGTTGCATCGCATTGATTGTGTTCTTCCTTGTTTGCCGGTAATCGTCCCCTCTCGGTAGACGCTGCTCCGACGCTGTGATCGTTGACACTGATGAAGACTCAATGTTATCTTCAGAAGTGCCAGGCAAGCAAAACCCCCTTGTTCATTCCGATACAATCCCACTCTCTCGCTCCTGCTCTCTTTTACTGCATTAGGACAACAATGAGTCAACTGTTACTCGCTGCGATAGTTGAACCCTTATCCTCTGCATGACCTGTCATTGCCACAGTAAATAGATAAAACCCACTAGCATGAGTAGGAGTTGTTTGAGCCCTGATGTGCCTACTCATTCATGCTTGTTTGTCATGCCTGCTATTGCTTAGAGTTGTGTCAGGTCTGATTCATCGGGGATGAATTGGAACAGTGATGAACATGTCCTACTGTGTGTGAGCTAAGTGTGTGAACACGATTTGGTAAAGGTAGCGGTGAGAGGCCATGTAGGAGTACATGGTGGGTTGTCTCATTGAAACCGTTCTCAGGAACTGAGTTCTGTGTTTGTGATCCATGAAACAGCTACTACCACACATTGGGCCCTGAAATATGACCCCGCTCGACTTATTGACCCCTCTCGTCCTCTGTCCAGGAGTTGCAACTAGTTTCTGGTGTTTGTAGGTTATGTGTTGGCGGCTGTGCGTAGCGCTGACCCTAGGGGTGGGCTATGGTGCAGTAGATACACTGTGGCCGGGTATGCCGAGCGCCCGTTTGGCGTCTCGGGACCCTGTACACATCGTTTGGGCCGTTGAGGACACCCCGACCGGATTTCCTTGCGGATGGAACCCGAATAGGTGATAAACCTGGACTAGAGACTTGTGTGGTTAGTCAGGTCATGGTCTACACCCACGTCGGCTTTCGCTTGAAGTCTGCCGAGCACATGTCGTGTGCAGACGCTAAGTGGTGGAAACATGTGTGACGAAGTACACCCCTGCAGGGTTATAAATGATCTATTCGAATAGCCGCATCCGTGGTAAAGGACTTCTGGGTTACCTATAACAGTTCATAGACAAGTGAAAGTGGATACTCTAAAATGCGCAAGATAAGCGTGAGTGCTATGGATGGCGTTCTCGTAGGGAGACGGGAGCGGATCCATAGTGGTGTATTGATATGGTGAATATGTGGACTCGTGTGCGCCACCTCAAAAGAGTTACTTGCAGTCATAGTTTAAGATAGCCACCGAGTCAAAGCTGGCTTGCTGCAGTTAAACTCCACCCCCCCCCCCCTTTGTTGATACCGATGCATATGTAGCTAGTTCTGATGTAAGTCTTGCTGAGTACTTTTGTACTCACGTTTGCTTAATTTATGTTTTGCAGAGAGACTCCAGTCTCGCTAGTAGTTTCGCGTGGACCTCGACGTTAGCTTGATACCTCAGCTACGATCTTGTGCCCTCGGCAGGATCTGGTAGATAGTCAGGCTTCTTAGCCTTTTCCATTTGTAGATGTCTGTACTCAGACATGTTAATCTTCCGCATGTGCTTGAATTGTATGCTATGGTTGTTGGGTCATGAGACCCATGTTTGTAATATCTCGCTCCTCGAAGCCTAATGAATAAATACTTGAGTTGTAGAGTTATGTTGTGATGCCATGTTGTATTTACACATATCGAGCATATTGTGTGTATGATTGAAATGCTTGGTATGTGTGGGATCCGACAATCTAGTTGTTTATCCTTGGCAGCCTCTCTTATGGAGAAATGTAGTCTAGTGCTTCCATGAGCCATAGTAGTCTGCTACATCCCGGTTCACCGGAGTCCTGCTAGCCCAGCACTTCTGCTCAGGACACTTGACTGGCCGGCATGTGTTTCACTTCGTTCCTGTGTCTGTCCCTTCGGGGAAATGTCACGCGGTGACATCTGGAGTCCTGCCTAGCCTGCTACAGCCTGGGTTCCCGGAGTCCTGTTAGCCCAGTGCTACAGCTCGGATTCACACGCTGCTGACCGACATGCTCGATGTGATTCATGTATGCCTGTCCCCATAGGTTGGTGCCGCTTTGGGTTCACGACTAGCCATGTCGGCCTGGGTTCTCTGTCATATGGATGCTAGCGACATTATCATATACGTGAGCCAAAAGGCGCAAACGGTCCCGGGCCAGGTAAGGTCGCACCCGTGGGAATACCGTGTGTGAGGCCGCAAAGTGATATGAAGTGTCACATGCTAGATCGGTGTGACTTAGGATCGGGGTCCTGACAATCCACTGCCGCGTCTTCCCCGGCTCCGCTTCGTCCCCTTCCTAGGCATCGCCGTCGTCCACCACCATGGTGCTGTCGGTGCGTTGTGGTCAATGTGGTCAACGACCGAATTCCATCGGAAGAATACTGTACATGAAGAGGCTGACAGCTGGGTCCGCGACAGCCGCAAGGAAGTGCCTCCTTATTACGCAGAAAATAATTATTCCTCCACCTCACAGCAGGGACCTACCAGATGCCCACCAGTATATCGCGAAAAAAACATTTGCCCCTGACTGCTGGGACCCACCCGACGGGCCACCGTATTTCACGAAAAAAATGTTCCCCCTGCTGTCAGCTCGGACCCACCGGAAGTGCCTCCTTATTACGCACAAAAAAATGAATACCCCCTGCTAGCTGGGACCCACCTTAGTGGCAGGCTGACTTGTGGGCCTACTAAGTTGATGGGGACGGAGGGCTTTGTCAACTTAGTCAATATGCATGATTCTAGCTCTAGGGACCGTACGATGTCCATCCAACGGCCATAGTGCTTCTTCAACCTCTGGTCTTCTTGCTCCAGCCGCCCAAACCAGCGCCGGTCGTGCCTCGTGCTCCTACCTCCCGTGGACGGCTGCGATGCGGCGGAGGCCTCACCGCCCCCTACTACTCCCACCAATGGCCAGGCCATCCCTCTACTCACCCACACCCCCTGTTATTCTGCGGCGACGGCAGCCTCACACCGCAGCAAACCAGTGAACCCTCGTACTCCTCTACGCGTGGGCATCCACTGTCGCGTCTTTCCCGGCTCCACATCGTCCCCTTCCTAGGCCTCGTCGTTGTCCACCGCCCTGGTGCTCTCGGCGCGGCGTGGTCAACGTGGTCAAGGAACGGCTTCCATCGGGCGTGGACTATACGTGGAGAGGCTGACAGCTGGGTCCACGGCCACAGCAAGGAAGTGCCTCCTTATTATGTGCAAAATAATTATTCCTCCACCTAACAGCAGGGACCCACCGGACGGGCCACCAGTATTTTGCGAAAAAAATCGTTTCCCCTTGACTGTTGGGGCCACCGGACGGGCCACCCTATTTCGCGAAAAAAACGCCCCCCCACTGTCAGCTCGGTCCCACCGGAAGTGCCTCCTTATTACGCACAAAAAAATGAATACTCCCCCGGCTAGCTGGGACCCACCTTGCTGGGAGGCTGACTTGTGGGCCTACTAAGTTGACGGGGACGAAGGGCTTTGTCAACTTAGTCAATATGAACGATTCTAGATCCAGTGACCGTATGATGTCCATCCAACGGCCGTAGTGCTTCTTCAACCTCTGGTCTTCTTGCTCCAGCCGCCCAAAGCAGCGCCGGTCGTGCCGCATGCTCCTGCCTCCCGTGGCCGGCTGTGTTGCCGCAGAGGCCTCACCGCCCCCTACAATTCCCATCGGTGGCCAGGCCCTGCGGCGACGACAGCCTCACACCGCAGCCGAACCAGTGAACCCTCATAGTCCTCTTCTCGTGGGCTTCCACTGCCGCGTCATCCCCTTCCTAGGCCTCGCCGTCGTCCACCGTCGTGGTGCTCTCCGCGCGGCGTGGTCAACGTGGTTAAGGAACGACTTCCATCGGAAGAGTACTGTACGTGGAGAGGCTGATAGCTGGGTCCACGGCCACAACCCAGTTTTTTTGTGATTTGCCAAGTAAGTCGCTTTGTCAGGCCTGTTGGGCTGCAAATCTTTCAAGACGAGGAGAGCTTTCATTCGGCTGGCCGAGAAAATGGCCCATCAGTAATGAGAAATGGGTTGTACATTTTTAAAACACATCAAACTGGCAATTAGTTTCAAATATCTTTTTTTCATTTCAAGATTTTAAATTACATTAATTTTTATGCGTGGAGAATTTGTTGGATTTTATATTGATATACATTTATTTTTTAAATCAGTTTGAATGTGAGTCGAAATTTTGGGATTAAAAACAGTTCGGATCGCACCGAATTATGCAAAATTTCATATAATTTTTTAACCGTTGCCACAATATGGGCTGTAATGCTAACAAAAAGAATATGGGCTCCAAAAAAACCCTTAAGAATTAGCAAATGGGCTGTAAATTATTAGAAATAATGGCAAATGGGATGTATGCTATTTTCCACAGATTTGAGGCTTTCCTAAAAAAAGGTTGACGCACAAGCACCGACTGTTGGATGTCCATCCAACGGCCGTCATGCTTCTTCAATCTCTGCTCTTCCTGCTCCAGCCGCTCAAACAAGCGCCGGCGGGACTGCCTGCTCCCTCCTCCTCGTGGCCGGCTGTGCTGCCGCGTAGGCCTCACCGCCCCACCGTACTCCCATCGCTAGCCTAGTCATCCCTCTACTCACCCACACCTGTTGTTATTCTCTGGCGACGACAAACGAACCAGTAAACCCTCGTACAGTCGTACTCCCCTCCGCGTGGGAAACAACTGCCGAGTCTTCCCTGCCTCCATGTCGTCCCCTTCCTAGGCCTCACCGTCGTCCACCGCCCTGGTGCTCTCGGCGCGGCGTGGTCAACGTGGTCAAGGATCAACTTCCATCGGACGTGGACTGTACGTGGAGAGGCTGATAGCTGGGTCCACGGCCGCAGCAAGGAAGTGCCTCCTTATTACGCGGAAAATAATGATTCCTCCACCTGTCAGCTAGGACCCACCGGATGGGCCACTGTATTTCGCGAAAAAAATGTTTCCTCCTGACTGCTGGGACCCACCAGCTACATCTTCGCACGCAAGGAAGTGCGTCCGGGCAAAAAAAACGATTCGCCCCCTGACTGCTGGGACCCACCAGCTACATCTTCGCAGGCAAGGAAGTGCCTGACAGTCGGGACCCACCTGGTCGAAGCGTACGTAGCGTTGTCATTCTGGTCGCGAACATGTACGTACATACTGGTCGATGTAGAGGCACGCACGTGTCGTAGTAGAGGCGCACACGTGTCGTAGTAGAGGCGCGCACGAAGCATGTACACGTACGTACAACGGCCAGGGTACAAGAAAGAAAATACGGCCACGTATGTGTACATACGGGCGGGGTCTCGAACGCCTACTCGCGCATACGTACGGCGAGGGCTCGTGTACATGGCTGGGTCGGAACGGAGAAACAGCGTCGTCGTCGTGTTCATGGGGAGGCAACGGAATGCGTCGTTTTCATGGGGAGGCAATGGAATGTGTCGTGTTCATGGGGAGGCAACGGAATGCGTCGTGTTCATCAGGAGGCAACGGAATGCGTGGGAGCCAACTGGCTGGGTCGGAACAGAATGCGTGGTCGTGTTCATCGGGAGGGCTTGGACGGAACAGGCGATGGAAACGAGGCCTGGCGTACCGCACAACGGAGGAAACGGACCTCCTATGTTCGGAACGGGGTCCTGTTGATTGGGAGGGGTCTGGCGTACTGCAAAAAGGAGGAAATGGACCTCCTACGGTCGAAACGGGGGTCCTGTTGATCGGGAGGGGTGTGGCGTACCGCAAAACAGACGAAACGGACCTCCTACGGTCAAAACGGGGGTCCTGTTCATCGGGAGGGGTGTGGCGTACCGCAAAATGGGACTCCACAGGATACTGTTCATCTCCACCGTCGACCCCCTCCGGCCTCCACGAGCTACTGTTCATCCACCATCGACCTCCTCCAGCCTCCACCTGCGACTGTTCATCCACGGGCTCCTGTTCATCCAGCCTCCACCGCGCGCTACTCCACTAGCTACTGTTCAACCAGCCCTCTCCATGGGCTCCTGTTCAACACCCCCTCCACGGGCTACTATTCATCCTGCCCTCCACCGTCTACTGTTCATCTAGCCCTCCACGGGGTGGTCCTATTCATCCAGCCCTCCACGGGGTCCTGTTCATCCAGCCCCAACCGGCTCGATCGATCGGGGTCCTGTTCATCCAGAGGCAACACCACGGGGTCCTGTTCATCCACCCCCATCAGGAACTATTCATCCCCCCCGGAACGCTCACTGTTCATCCAGAGGCAGCATCGATCGGCTTCAGTTAGCAACAGTAGCAAAGGAATCGCTCGATCGGGTTCAGTTAACAGCCATCGATCAATCGCTCGGGTTTAGTAACGCGTAGCCTGCAGTGCAATCGCTCGGGTTCAGTTAGAGCCCAACGCCTCGCTCGGGTTTAGTTAGAGCCAACGCCTCACACACACACGCGTACATGTACGAGAGAAGCGCGCATCGCTCGGCCCCCGACCTCCCACCATAACCGGGAACTCCCTAAAATTTTCCTCGCCCTCGCTTCTACCACGGTTTTTTCCGTCATGGACGGCCCAAAGAATGTCATGCAGCTGCGTCTCCGGCCCGCCCAGGACGAAAAGCCCATTTTCTGTCATGATTTTTTGTCATAGAAGTAGGAGCCCACCACATCTATGATGATACCGGGTTTTGTCACAATTATCGTCATAGAAGTGTCATATGGATGACAGAAAAAAATTCGTTCGGCCCAAAATGTCACGGATGTGTCTTTTTTTGTAGTGGTTGGATTAAGCTCCCAGAGCGAGGCTTCAGAAATTTCCTCAATGTGAGCAGAGGAAGTCCCAGACAGATTGATGACTTTGGAAGCAGAAACAATAGACAAAGAGCCTGCATTTTCAGCTACAGTAATGTTGAAGGTCACAGAATCATGTCTGAAGCCAAAGTGACTGTCGGTGTTAAAACTGGCGGATCTCGGGTAGGGGGTCCCGAACTGTGCGTCTAAGGCGAATGGTAACAGGAGGCAGGGGACACGATGTTTTACCTAGGTTCGGCCCTCTTGATGGAGGTAAAACCCTACGTCCTGCTTGATTTATTCTTGATGATATGGGTATTACAAGAGTTGATCTACCACGAGATCGGAGAGGCTAAACCATAGAAGCTAGAACAAGGTCGGTTACAAAGGAGATATCCATATCCGTACTGCCTAGCTTGCCTTCCACGCCAAGTAGAGTCCCATCCAGACACGAGACGAAGTCTTCAATCTTGTATCTTCATAGTCTAACAGTCCGGCCAAAGGATATAGTCCGGCTGTCCGGAGACCCCCTAATCCAGGACTCCCTCAGTAGCCCCTGAACCAGGCTTCAATGATGATGAGTCCGGCGCGTAATGTTGTCTTCAGCATTGCAAGGCGGGTTCCTCCTCCGAATACATCACGGAAGAATTTGAATACAAGGATAGTGTCCGACCCTGCAAAATAAGTTCCACATACCACCGTAGAGAGAATAATATTTCCACAAATCTAATTTGCTGACTTGTTTTGGCAATATGACATTATGCCATGGCCCAGTGATTATTCGAACCGTTTCCTTTAACTAGTCCCGCACATAACGCGAGGCAGTTTTTTGACATGTCTTGTCAAAGCAGAGATCGTGTCCCCCTTATTACAGGATTCTCATCAATACGGGCGTGGGTAACCCAACCGCGTCATCGATTATGGCGCTTGGGGGATAAGCGAGTTTTACCAGGCTAGTGGGGGCGCATAGTTTCGGCCGCCCTTATAAAGGGACAAGGTTTAACCTTTTTCTACCCACGCCTTCTTCCTCCTTGCTCATCCACTCTTGCGCACTCGAGCTCCAACGCCCAAGTCCACATCTTTCTCCTCAACCTTCTCCAAACATGTCCGGAGTGGGAGGCAAGTGGATGGCTTCCTCCGTTACGAAGGGACACATCAAAAAGCTGCGCGGAGCCGGATACCTAGCCACGAATATCGCACATCAGCTGCCCCCTGCGGGGCAGATCGTCCCTACCCCGGAACCTAATGAGAGGGTAGTTTTCCTCCACCACTTCCTCCGCGGACTGGGGTTTCCCCTCCATCCATTTGTCCGTGGTCTCATTTCTACTACGGGCTGGACTTCCATGATCTGGCCCCGAACTTCGTCCTCAACATTTCGGCGTTCATCGTCGTGTGTGAGGCTTTCCTCCGCATCCGGCCCCACTTTGGCCTGTGGTTAAAGACCTTCAATATCAAGCCGAAGGTGGTGGGCGGCCAACAAGCAAAATGCGGTGGAGCCATGGTGGGAAAGATGCCCAACGTTATATGGCTTGAAGGATCCTTCGTGGATACCATAAAGGGGTGGCAATCGGCGTGGTTCTACATCACCGAGCCGCGCGACACCAGATGGGTGGTTGTCCCCAAGTTTTGATCTGGATTCCCCACACAGCTCACTTCCTGGAAAGAGAAGGGCTTGCCGTGGGGTTCATCGGTGGAGCTAGAGGGACTCCAGAAATGTACCCTGAACATGGCAAGCAAGAAGCTCAAGCTTGTCAACATAGTCCAGGTCATGCTCATCCGTCGGATCCTCCCGTGCCAACAACGGGACTTCAACTTGTGGGAGTTCGACCCGGCCCAGCACCAGACTCTGAGCGAGCTTTTCGACACGACGCACAAGGACGTCTGGAAGGTGCTGTTCAAGGGCGCAGAGGTCCCTCCCTCTCTCACCGAGGACCGTGGGCTAAGCGCGAAGCACCGAGCGCATTCGGTGAGTTCTATACATCCGGTAGGATATTTTATTTCCCCTAGCTTAATCATGCGCGGGGTCTGATCTCCATGCCTTTGACAGGACTGGGTGGAGACGTCGGGGCAAATTAACTGTCCGGCCCCTCTGCCCGAAGACACTACGGACGCTCTCCTTACGGAGATGCTGACTCCGGCCCCTTATAAGGTACCGGAGAAGACCAAGAAGGCCAAGGGAACCCGAAAGAGTTCCCGACGCCAGACATCATCGGACTTATCATTCGATAACTCCGTGACGCACTCCTTCCCCGAAGATGAGGAGGAAGATGAAGATGCTCCCCCTCCAGTCGGGGGGGGGGGGGACAAGAAAAGGAAGGCTGCCCCTGCTGGGCGGCGAGGGTCCAAGAAGGGAAGGACTCTCCTTCCGAATTACTCCACCACCGCCGCCGAAGGCGAAGACGAGTGGCTGCTCAGGGCCAAGCCCCTGGTGAAGTCGTAAGTATTCAGATACCAGAGTAACTCATAGCATTCCTTTGTTGCACTACTTATCCTAACGCCGAATTATGATTATGCAGACCGCCACGAGCCCGTATCGACGTATCGTCGGACGGCTCCCTGGGCTCGTCGGATATGGATAGCGATCCACTTCCGACCGCCACCTCCCCTTGCCCTACGGACAATGCCGAGGTATTGTCTCAAGAGGCACCGGGTCAAGGGGAGACAGTCCCGGAGGCACCTCAAGGCGACCTTCCGGACTCCGGGAGCAGAGGGAGCAAGGCTCCCGAGGGCTCCGAGTTCGGCCCTCAGCCGAACACCGCGTCGGAACCTCCAATGGTTTCGGACTCAGGCAAGCGGCCTCCTTCCAAAAGGGGCAAGACGCCTGTGCCGGTGACCTCTGTCCAACCAGAGGCACCGGACCATCTGCTGGGAGCGCTTCGCAGCGCTTCCATCGACGAGGAGCACCACACTATTATGAGTGCGGTGGTCCAAAAGGTTCAGTCCACCAAGAGCGGATTGACTGAAGCCTATGCCAGCCTTCTAACAAGCTTTGAGGTGAGTTTTTGAAATATAGGAAAAATATTACCGCATAGACAGTAGCCCCTGATGCTCTGTTCGGTGTTCAAGAAGAAAAGCCGAATAGAGGATCAAACAATATCGCAGGAGTCTAACATAAGTATGTCTATATGCGTATGCAGGCTTCGCTGCTGGCCTCAGCCGCACTGACTGCGGAGGTCGCCACATTGAAGCAGGGCATCGAGGGGTCCAAGAAAGAGCTCGGCCTTGCCAAGAGGCAGCTCGAGGAGAACAAGGGTAAGTAATACCCTGTCTATAGATATTTAAATATAAAAGAAGACGCGATTGCAAAATGACAGGATCATCGTATATTTGCCAGGGGCCGCGATCGAGGTGGCGACCCTGAAGCAAGCGCTATCTGAGGCCGAAGACAAAGCGGCCAAGGAGCGCACCGAGCGGGAAAGGCAAGAGGCACGGGTGGGCGAGGTGCAGCAAGAGCTCCAAGCTCTCGTGTCGAAGCATGATGCATTGGAGCGTGACTCAAAGATGCGAGAGTCCGAGCTTGCCGCCGCCCGTGAAAGTGCAAAGAGTGCCAAGGCCGAAGCATAGAAGGCCCTCCAGGAGATTGATGCGATGAAGAAGATAGCGGCGGGTAAGGCATTCTATATGCAAAGCAAGCACGTGAAAGTAAATTACCTGTTACTTACCCGAATCTGGAGCTCTCCAGGAGCATTCGCAGATTTGCCCCGCAGCGTGTCAGATGCCGCAACTTTTTACCAGGCCGAGGAGGGAAGCTCAACGGAGAAGCTGTTGTGGGCCCAATATACTGGGACCGAACACCCGGTGCCTATGAGTGACCAGCTAAAGCAGCTGGTCGAGCTACACAAGGCGGCCGAATAAGCTATGAAGGGCTTTATAGTCCAGCTGTGGCTTGGCGACGCCCTTCCGAATAGCTACTTCGGCCTGGTGAGGCGACTTGTGGATGCCTGCCCACGGCTGGAAGTCGTCAAGCGATCCGTCTGCATTGAAGGTGCACGTCGGGCTTTCGCCCGTGTGAAGGTGCAATGGTCCAAGCTAGACGCCGTGAAGCTGACCAAGGAATGGCCGCCGGTGGGCAAGGAGCATCGCCAACCCGAGATGTACTATGAGGGTGTCCTGAAGGGTGCCCGTCTCGTAGCGGACGAGTGTACGAAAGATGTAATATTTGAATGAATTTGCTCGTGTGATCCTGTGTGCTGAAAACCTGTTTCATATGCGCTATGCAATGCTTGTTTGAATTTAAAATATTACCTTCTGTTCGGCCGTTTATCAAATCTGAGAGATGGCTAGTCATCGGCTTCTGCCCCTATGCCACGAGTGCTGGGGTGTTCGGGATAAACCTGAGCACTCTTGTTCCCATTTTTGGGTCCTTCGAGGGAGGTGCTCGGCACAACGAACAAGGCAATCGGACTAATAAGGCTTTATCACTCTCACTTAGCCATAGAATTCTATAATTTTAAATTTCGGCGAAGCCCCTGGTATTTGGAAGGCCGAATTCGGGCGTGATACACGCCTTAAGCCGGACAGGGCCGACTCCTCGCTCTAAGCGGCATAAGTCTTTAGGGACTCGAAAACCTCTCGAACAGCGACCAGTCTCTCACCTTATCATGACAGTTAGTTTTAGCTTTCTCTACTAAGGTGCTTAGCCCAGCTGAACCGGGGCACAATCGCAGTAGTTCTCCCAGTGCTACCTTAGCCGATATAGCGGAACGTAAGGTACCAAAACATGGGAGCCGAGCAAACCCAACTATTGACCAAAGACATGATTCAGAGCTGATGCATATAATGCTATAAGTTCGGGGTGCCGCACTTGTGAAAGTGTTCGGACTTCTCACACCATATTGTGGGGTACTTAAGCCCCTGGCGTATTGGCCGTACCAAAGTGTACGGTTGCAAGGTGTCATTAATGAACACACACACACACACACACACACACACACACACACACACACACACACACACACACACACACACATATATATATATATAAAGGAAGAATGCAATAATAGTCTTAATGCTATGTATTGTTTATTCAAAAAGATGCGTTAAAGCGGAATGATACATGTAGTGCAATAAGCAAAAAGTAGGACTATATCCCCTCCAAGGGCAAGCTGAGGAATAATGTTAAGGCAAGTATTTCACTCGTTATCGTAATCCACCTGGGAGTTCCGTTTTGTGATGTAGCTTTCTGCCTCCTTGGTTGCTGCATCATGTGTTCGGCAATCATGCTGCCGGACAGGGTTTCCAGAGAGTAATGTCATGAAAGAAAAATAACAAAGCGGGAAGCCCCTAGAGCGGTTTAAGCCGCGTCTTGGGGCGTGTCGTAGTTGTGTCCCCTCCCTACCTGTGCCCATGGTATTTTTAATGCGTAATTATGTACGCGTAGCATGAATTTTGCCGTTTGGCTAGGGCCGGGGTGGGGGCCGCATAGATATGCGAGCTTGGAGCGTGCCAGGCGGTCCTGTTGCCGATTACTCCGAGCGCGCTTGAAGGTGTTCGGGTCCTTAAACGCCGAACTAGTGGATTGCCTTGAGAGGCTGCTTTGCGCTTCCGCTGCGAGGACCGCAATGTGCTCCTCTGTTCGGAGAGAGCGCTCTGTGTTTCCATTAACTGTAATAACCCCCTGAGGTCTTGGCATCTTGAGCTTGAGGTATGCATAATGTGGTACCGCATTGAATCTCGCAAATGCGGTTCGCCCGAGCAGTGCATGATAACCACTGCAGAACGGGACTATATCGAAGATTAACTCTTCGCTTAAGAAGTTATCCGGGGATCCGAAGACCACTTCCAGTGTAACTGAGCCTGTGCAATGGGCCTCTACACCTGGTATGACGCCTTTAAAGGTCGTTTTTGTGGGTTTGATCCTTGAGGGGTCTATATCCATTTTGTGCACCGTGTCCTGGTAAAGCAGGTTCAGGCTGCTGCCTCCATCCATAAGGACTCGAGTGAGGTGAAATCCGTCAATAATTGGGTCTAAGACCAGTGCGGTGAATCCGCCATGACGGATACTAGTGGGGTGGTCCCTGCGATCGAAGGTGATCGGGCAGGAGGACCATGGGTTGAACTTTGGGGTGACTGGCTCCAACGCATATACGTCCCTGAGCGCACGCTTCCGCTCCCTCTTGGGGATGTGGGTTGCGTATATCATATTCACCGTCCACACTTGTGGGGGGGAACCTCTTCTGTCCTCCGGTATTCGGCTGTCGGGGCTCCTCCTCGTCATCGCTATGTCGCCCCTTATCTTTGTTTTCGATAATTAACTTGCCGGCCTGCTTGAACACCCAACAATCCCTATTGGTGTGGTTGGCTGGCTTGTCGGGGGTGCCGTGTATTTGACACGAGTGATCGAGTATACGGTCCAAACTGGACGGGCCCGGAGTGCCTCTTTTGAATGGCTTTTTCCGCTGACCAGGTTTAGAGCCTTTGAATCCGGCATTGACTGTCGTGTCCTTGGTATTGTCGTTGTTAATGCGGCGCTTATGTTTGTTGCGACGTGACCTGCTATTGCCGTCCTTGGTATCCGAAGTACCATGGTTCTTTGATATGTTATTACTGTGAGCTAGCCAGCTATCTTCTCCCGCACAAAAGCGAGTCATGAGTGTCGTGAGGGCGGCCATAGATTTCGGCTTTTCCTGACCAAGGTGCCGGGCTAGCCACTCGACGCGGATGTTGTGCTTGAAAGCTGCTAGAGCCTCTGCATCCGGACAGTCGACGATTTGATTTTTCTTTGTTAGGAACCATGTCCAGAATTGCCTGGCCGATTCCTCTAGCTGCTGAATTATGTGGCTCAAGTCATCAACATCTGGTGGTCGCACATAAGTGCCCTGAAAGTTGTCGAGGAATGCGGCTTCCAGATCTTCCCAAAAGCCAATGGACTCTGCTGGCAAGCTGTTGAGCCAATGCCGAGCTGGTCCTTTAAGTTTGAGTGGGAGGTATTTAAATGGCGTGTAGATCATCATCGCGTGCCATGTGGATATGCAGGAGGAAATCCTCGATCCATACCGCAAGATCTGTTGTGTCATCGTATGATTCTATATTTATGGGTTTGAAACCCTCTGGGATTTGATGATCCATTACTTCGTCTGTGAAGCATAAGGGGTGTGCGGCACCTATGTACTGGGCTATATCGCGACGCAGCTCCAATGAGTCTTGCCTGCTGTGTGCAGCCCGGCTGGATTTACTTTTACTATATCCGGCGTGACATTTATCGTCTCGCATAGTGGCGCGCCCTCGTGATCCGTAGATCGATCTTGCATGTTTTGCTTTGTCCTCCAATACGTCTCGTAGGTCTGGCGTATTTCCCCATGCCTTTTTATTTGAATGGCGTCGGGGTGCAGGCTGAGCTTTTAGCTGAAATACCTCTCTGTCGCAGCCACGGGGTGGCCGATCCGCCGCATCATACGCTTCTTCCTCCAGTCGGGGTAGCAACCTGCATTTTGGGTAACTCTTGGAGGGGCGTTCAAGTTTATATTCCTCGGACGCCAGGACTTCAGTCCATCTGTCAGCTAGCAGATCTTGATCAGCTTGAAGCTGCTGCTGCTTTTTCTTAAGGCTATTTGTCGTGGCTATAAGCCGGCGCTTGAAGCGCTCTTGTTCAACGGGATCCTTTGGCACAACGAATTCGTCATCATCGAGGCTTGCCTCATCTTCGGAGGGGGCATGTAATTATCATCCTCCGCCTCTCCATTTGCCGCTCTCTCTAGAGGGCTGGCCTCTCCACCCTCCTGTCCTAGATCATGCTGGAGGGGATTGTTGCCATCTTCGGCACTATCCGGAGTGTTATTATCTCCTGTGCCGGTATCACCACTTTTGCTTTGGCGGGACTTAGAGCAGCGCCGCTAACGTCAGCGCTTGGGTCGCTTCTTGGAGGGGTCATCCTCCGCTGTCTCGTCGCCATTGCCTTCTTTGGGTGTGTCCACCATGTATATATTGCATGATGAGGTGGCTGTCCAGTGCCCTGTGGGCAGTGGTTCCTCTTCGTCTCCCGCATCGTCGTCCATACCGTCGATGTATTCGGAGTCGAAGTCGAGCATGTCGGTTAAGTCGTCGACAGTGGCTACTAAGTGGGTGGTGGGTGGGCAGCGAATTTCTTCGTCATCCGCATCCCAATCCTGCCGGACATAGTTCGGCCAGGATCCTCCTGACAAGGAGAGAGACCTTAATGAGTTCAGTATGTCACCAAAGGGCGAGTGCTGAAAAATATCCGTGGAGGTAAACTCCATGATCGGCGCCCAATCGGACTCGCTTGGAACGGGCGCAGGCGGTTCGGAGTCCATGGCCGGAGAAGGATCCGGCAGTCTAACAACACGGCTCTCGTGCAGGGTAAGGTCGATGTTCGGCTCGATCACCACTGAGGGTAAGGCCTCCGTGGCGGGGTCCATCCACCCGTCCATGGACGGTGCAACGGGCTCCGAATTGAGGGTCGAAGCGGCTGCCGGTGCGATCTCCTGAACACTGTCTGATGGTAGAGCTAAATCTACTCATCGTGACCGCGTGACGCACAAGGCATAGGATCGAATCCGTCGAAGATCAAGTCTCCACGGATATCGGCCGTGTAGTTTAAGCTTCCAAACCTGACCTGATGGCCAGGGGCGTAACTTTCGATCTGCTCCAGATGGCCAAGCGAGTTGGCCCGTAGTGCGAAGCCGCCGAACACAAAGATCTATCCGGGGAGAAAAGTCTCACCCTGGACTGCATCGCTATCGATGATCATAGGAGCCATCAAGCCTAACAGCGACGACACAGAGGAACTCTCAATGAAAGCACCAATGTCGGTGTCAAAACCGGCGGATCTCGGGTAGGGGGTCCCGAACTGTGCGTCTAAGGCGGATGGTAACGGGAGGCAGGGGACACGATGTTTTACCCAGGTTCGGGCCCTCTTGATGGAGGTAAAACCCTACGTCTTGCTTGATTTATTCTTGATGATATGGGTATTACAAGAGTTGATCTACCACGAGATCGGAGAGGCTAAACCCTAGAAGCTAGCCTATGGTATGATTGTATGTTATTGTGTCCTACGGACTAAAACCCTCCGGTTTATATAGACACCGGAGAGGATTAGGGTTACACAAGGTCGGTTACAAAGGAGGAGATATCCATATTCGTACTGCCTAGCTTGCCTTCTAGGCCAAGTAGAGTCCCATCCGGACACGAGACAAAGTCTTCAATCTTGTATCTTCATAGTCTAACAGTCCGGCCAAAGGATATAGTCCGGCTGTCTGGAGACCCCCTAATCCAGGACTCCCTCAGTGACCATTCCAAGGGCCAAAATAGGTAATGATAGGCCTAATTGCTGTTGTGGGATAGGTGTTGAGTCTGAACATTGGAATGCGGTCCCTTAACAACATGGCTGGTGTAAAATTCCCATGGGAGGCCATATCAACATGCAGACCATCAGCAGAAATAGAAAGTGATATGTCAAGCCTATTAAGAGGCATATCAGTGGCAGCTGGGGCCAATTCCTGTGTTGCAGAGCTTGAAGCTGATATGTCAAGCCTATTAAGGGGTTGAGCAGTGGCATCTGGAACCAATTCCTGTGGTGCAGAGCTTGAAGCTTCCTGTGGCCAGTATTGGTTCATAAGAGTTAGAGGAACCAAGACATAAGAATATGAAATTGTGGCACTAGAGTCAGTACTGTTACTCATGGAGATTGAGTCATTCCAAGCAGCTGCAGGACTATCATGAGTGTTGTTTGGGGGTACAATGCCATGATCAACCTGCAGACCTTCACCAGCAAGCCACTCCTGGTAATTATAGAGCATTGGTGGCTCTTGTGGGGGTGAAGGAGGCCAGACACCCCACTCAGGATGAATCTCAATGTCATTATCCTGATCCACAACAACATTGCCATCATCTGCATTAGGGTTTTCATTTGGAACTGCATTTTGGGCCAGCCAGTTGTGCAATTGCTATTGATACATCTGTTCAGCATTGAGGCCATCACCATGCAAAGGATGAGGGATGCCATTCTCAGGAGGGGGTCCTCTCCAGCTGGTGGCACTTCCGACAAATGGGCGTTCCAGCCGCTGTTGCGGAGCATGGTGACAACAACTGTCCAACTCTGACGGGCTCCACCTAACTGACGGATAACCAGGCTCTTTGGAACCAGACGCAGATGTATGACTCTAGCCTTAATGAGCACAAACCTTCGATCCCCCTAGGGTTATTCCAATCTACCAAAGCACCAAACTTATCAACGAACTTGTGCATGTAGTGTTGGGTCTGATAATCGTACGGAAACCCTACATATAGAATCCAAACTTCTGGTCCAAAGGTGGTGAGGCGCATATTCAGAGAAGCATCATGCGGGACAAACGAAATCACAATGTGTTCCTCTACCTCATTCTCATCAAGCTCAAAAGTGGTGCCTACAGCTGTGTCCCGAACTATAGAGTTCACAAAACCAAAGATACCAACACCGAGCGGATGATCTAAAATTTCTGTAGGGAAGTAGCGAGACTCGTGTAGCAAACCTTCGATAATGTTGCGGATGTCAGCCTTCTAGTGGCGCGGGATGAATCGATTAGCCTCCGCAATGGCCAAGAAGTCATGCCGCAGAGGAGGAATGGCGTTGACCACCATATCATCATGAACCTTCCGATCTGCCGAACCAAGTTCGATCGTCATCCCTGACGGCAGGTAAGGGACGACATTGAGGGGGTAGTTCGCCATTGCTATGGTGGAGTTGGGCAGAGCAGGAGCGGAGGTGGGTGGAGCAGGGGCAGAGGCGGGCATAGACAACATGGGAGCAGAGGAATGCGTATCGGCAGGCTTGGGCTGAGACTTTGGTCTCCAAACTCCTCGATTACGGTGTCATACCACACAGCAAGATGCCACCTTGTGTCCCTTGAGACCGCACGATTTGCATCGGACGGCGGGCAGTCGCCTAGCAGCTAGACCCTTATTACGGGTAGGAGCAATTAATTTGCGCCTCAGTATCCCTGAAAAGACTGGATCCTTATCCTTTGAAATTTTATTTCCATGTGTTGACCGAACAGGAATGTAATTGTTTTGATGGGAATCGGTGGCTGAGGCGGAAACCAATCTAGTATTATCTTTTTTATTCCATTTCATACGAGCTACCCCGTCTCAATTACAGGAGTATTTTTGGTGCCCCAGAAATCCACAGAAATCACGATGATATTTTGTCTGACATTCATACAACTGCTGGGCCCTGGAACTGCATACATAGCAGGCTGCACTCTCCAAGAAATGGTTGTTGGCGTGGCCCAAAGGAGTGCATGTACATGGCCTGCTAGAACAAAGGTGACAAAAAGGCCCTGGGAAATTAATGGCCAGATGATCCTTATCGTGACATTGATGGCAGATTGTCAATTTGTTACATATGTAATCTACGGTCGGGACAGAATGAATTTTCCATAATGAAGCAATGTATTTCTCTGATAAGCCCATTCGAATGCTAGGTCCAAATGCCAGGTCCGTGGATCTTCCATGGGTAGCTGAGTGGCAGAACGAAAGAGACTGAAATGGCAAACAAAATTCGGCCAAACTCTATCCTTAAGCCCATAGATGAAGTGACCAACACGATTAGAAGCAACTGAAAATCGAAACTTTCTGCCCTCCAAATGATGAACATGTAGTCCCGAAGGCAAACTACCAATGCAACATTGCAATGCAATGGCCACCGATTCTTCATTGAGAGGGAATGAGGCTAAGGAGAAGCTTACTACCAAGAAAAACTCCTTGGTCGAACCAGAGTTGGAGAAGTGGACAGTAGATCCAAAGCGACGACGCACCAGAGCCGCGACCACAAGGCCGGGGGAGAAGTCCCAATGTAGAAGCCCATCCATGGAGACTTAGATCAGTGAACGCCATGGCAGGGTGGTAGGGTTAGGGTTCGGTGGGTGGTAGGAGAGGAGAGGAGAGACGCCATGGCAGGGTCCCTCTAGCGAATCAACCTATGGTTCCCATTAGGGAAGGTTGCGAATATAAATAGCCACCCCACACGAACATTGTATGTTGGCTGTCCATTTGATCCCGAGAAGTTTGTGTGAGCAACCCTTTCTCCTGAGTGATTTGAATTTAAAATTGATAAACCACAAGTATAGGGGATCGCAACAGTTTTCGAGGGTAGAGTATTCAACCCAAACTTATTGATTCGACACAAGGGGAGCCAAAGAATATTCTCAAGTATTAGCAGTTGAGTTGTCAATTCAACCACACCTGGAAACTTAATATCTGCAGCAAAGTATTTAGTAGCAAAGTAATATGATAGTAGTGGTAACTGTAGCAAAAGGTAATGGTAGCAAAAGTAATGTTTTTGGTATTTTGTAGTGATGATAGCAATAGCAACGGAAAAGTAAATAAGCGAAGAACAATATATGGAAAGCTCGTAGGCTATGGTCGGTGATGGATAATTATACTGGATGCGGTTCATCATGTAACAGTCATAACCTAGGGTGACACAGAACTAGCCCCAATTCATCAATGTAATGTAGGCATGTATTCCAAATATAGTCATACGTGCTTTAAGGAAAAGAACTTGCATGACATCTTTTGTCCTACCCTCCCGTGGTAGCGGGGTCCTAATGGAAACTAAGGGATATTAAGGCCTCCTTTTAATAGAGTACCGGACCAAAGCATTAACACATAGTGAATACATGAACTCCTCAAACTACGGTCATCACCGGTAAGTATCCCGATTATTGTCACTTCGGGGTTAACGGATCATAACACATAATAGGTGACTATAGACTTGCAAGATAGGATCAAGAACTCTCATATATTGATGAAAGAATAATAGGTTCAGATCTGAAATCATGGCACTCATGCCCTAGTGACAAGCATTAAGCATAGCAAAGTCATGGCAACATCAATCTCAGAACATAGTGGATACTAGGGATCAAACCCTGACAAAACTAACTCGGTTACATGATAAATCTCATCCAACCCATCACTGTCCAGCAAGCCTACGATGGAATTACTCACGCACGTCGGTGAGCATCATGAAATTGGTGATGGAGGATGGTTGATGATGACGATGGCGACGGATTCCCCTCTCCGGAGCCCCGAACGGACTCCAGATCAGCCCTCCCGAGAGGTTTTAGGGCTTGGCGGCGGCTCCGTATCGTAAAATGCGATGAATCCTTCTCTCTGATTTTTTTTCTCCCCGAAAGCAAATATATAGAGTTGGAGTTGAAGTCGGAGGAGCTCCAGGGGGCCCACGAGGTAGGGGCGCGCCCTAGGGGGCAGGGGGCGTGCGCTAGGGGGGCAGGCGCGCCCCCCACCCTCGTGGCTAGGGTGTGGGCCCCCTAGTCTTCATCTTTTGCAAGGATTTTTTTATTTCCGAAAAAGATGTTCCGTGAAGTTTCAGGTCATTCCGAGAACTTTTGTTTCTGCACATAAATAACACCATGGCAATTCTGCTGAAAACAGCATCAGTCCGGGTTAGTTCCATTCAAATCATGCAAGTTAGAGTGCAAAACAAGGGCAAAAGTGTTTGGAAAAGTAGATACGACGGAGACGTATCAACTCCCCCAAGCTTAAACCTTTGCTTGTCCTCAAGCAATTCAGTTGATAAACTGAAAGTGATAAAGAAAAACTTTTACAAACTTTGTTTCCTCTTGTTGTTGTAAACATGTAAAGCCAGCATTCAAGTTTTCAGCAAAGATTATGAACTAACCATATTGACAATAACCCATAGGTATCATGTTTACTCATATCAATGGCATAATCAACTAGTGAGCAATAATAATGAATCTCGGATGGCAACACTTTCTTAAAACAATCATAATATGATATAACAAGATGGTATCTCGCTAGCCCTTTCTGAGACCCCAAAACATAAATGCAGAGCACCTTTAAAGATTAAGGACTGACTAGACATTGTAATTCATGGTAAAAGAGATCCAGTCGAGTCATACTCAATGTAAACTAACAGTAATGAATGCAAATGACAGTGGTGCTCTCCAACTGGTGCTTTTTAATAAGAGGATGATGACTCAACATGAAAGTAAATAGATAGGCCCTTCGCAGAGGGAAGCAGGGATTTGTAGAGGTGCCAGAGCTCGGTTTTGAAATAGAGGTGAATAATATTTTGAGCGGTATACTTTCATTGTCTACATAACAACCAAGATATGGTGATATCTTCCATGCTACACACATTATAGGCGGTTCCCAAACAGAATGGTAAAGTTTATATTCCCCCTCCACCAACAAGCATCAATCCATGGCTTGCTCGAAACAATGAGTGCCTCCAACTAACAAGAGTCCCAGGGGAGTTTTGTTTGCAATTATTTTGATTTAATTTGCATAAAGCATGGGACTGGGCATCCCGGTGACCAGCCACTTTCTCGTGAGTGAGGAGCGGAGTCCACTCCTCTTGAGAATAACCCGCCTAACATGGAAGATACAGACAGCCCTAGTTGATACATGAGCTATTCGAGCATACAAAACAGGATATTTATTTGAAGGTTTAGAGTTTGGCACATACAAATTTACTTGGAACGGCAGTAGATACCGTATATAGGTAGGTATGGTGGACTCATATGGAATAACTTTGGAGTTTATGGAGTTAGATGCACAAGCAGTATTCCTGCTTACTACAGGTGAAGGCTAGCAAAAGACTGGGAAGCGACCAGCTAGAGAGCGACAACAGTCATGAACATGCATTAAAATTAATCAACACCGAATGCAAGCATGAGTAGGATATAATCCACCATGAACATAAATATCGTGAAGGCTATGTTGATTTTGTTTCAACTACATGCATGAACATGTGCCAAGTCAAGTCACTTAAATCATTCAGAGGAGGATACCACCCTATCATACCACATCACGACCACAGAGAAATACTATTTTTATTTTATTCAATATAAATAACAGAAAGTAAAAGGAGGGTACAGAAGGTTGTGCCTTCTAGTTTCATCCATCTCATGCTTATCAAAAGGAATCCACTAACAAGGTTGATCAAGTCTTGTTAACGAACTCATTCCGAATAACATGGAACCGGAGAAATTTCGAATAACAGTATGTTACCTCAACGGGGATATGCACATCCCCAATAATAAGAATATCATATTTCTTCTTGACAGTAGGAAGAGGAAATTCAAAACCTCTAAATATAATCGATGGAATTTTTCCAATAGAGTTGATACTATGAACTTGAGGTTGTTTCCTTGAAAAGTGTGCCGTATGCTCATTACCATTAACATGAAAAGTGACATTGCCTTTAGTGCAATCAATAACAGCCCCTACAGTATTCAAAAAAGGGTCTTCCAAGAATAATAGACATACTATCGTCCTCGGGAATATCAAGAATAATAAAGTCCGTTAAAATAGTAACGTTTGCAACTACAACAGGAACATCCTCATAAATATCGACAGGTATAGCAGTTGATTTATTAGCCATTTGCAAGGATATTTCAGTAGGTGCCAACTTGTTCAAATCAAGTCTACGATATAAAGAGAGAGGTATAACACTAACACCGACTCCAAGATCACATATAGCAGTTTTTACATAATTTCTTTTAATGGAGAATGGTATAGTGGGTACTCCTGGATCTCCAAGTTTCTTTGGTATTCCACCCTTAAAAGTATAATTAGCAAGCATGGTGGAAATTTCAGCTTCCGGTATCTTTCTCTTATTTGTAACAATTTCTTTCATATACTTAGCATAAGGATTCATTTTAAGCATATCAGTTAATCGCATACGCAAAAAGATAGGTCTAATCATTTCAGCAAAGCGCTCAAAATCCTCATCATCCTTTTTCTTGGATGGTTTGGGGGGAAAAGGCATGGGTTTCTGAACCCATGGTTCTCTTTCTTTACCATGTTTCCTAGCAACAAAGTCTTTCTTATCATAACGTTGATTCTTTGATTGTGGGTTATCAAGATCAACAACAGGTTCAATTTCTATATCATTATCATTGCTAGGTTGAGCATCATCATGAACCTTATCATTAACATTAGTTTCAGGTTCATTACCAGATTGTGTTTCAGCATCAGAAATAGAAATATCATTTGGATTCTCAGGTGTATCAATAACAGGTTCACTAGAAGCATGCAAAGTCCTATCATTTTTCTTTTTCTTCCTTTTAGAAGGACTAGGTGCATCTATATTATTCCTCTGAGAATCTTGCTCAATTCTCTTAGGGTGGCCTTCAGGATATAGAGGTTCCTGAGTCATTTTACCACCTCTAGTCATAACTCTAACAACATTATCATTATTCTTACTATTCAATTCATTGAGCAACTCATTTTGAGCCTTAAGTACTTGTTCTACTTGAGTGGTAACCATAGAAGCATGTTTACTAATAAGTTTAAGTTCACCTTTGACATTAGCCATATAATCACCCAAGTGTTCAAGCATATTTGAATTGTATTTCAATTGTCTACCAAAATAAGCATTGAAGTCATCTTGCTTAACCATAAAGTTATGAAACTCATCTAAGCATGGGCTAGCAAACTTAGTAAATGGGATTTCAGCTTTATCATATCTATAGAGAGAATTTACCTTTACTACCTGTGTCGGGTTATCAAGACCATGAGTTTCTTCAATAGGTGAAGGATTAAGATCATATGTTTCTTCAACAGGCGGTAAATTAAGACCGTGTATTTCTTCAATAGGAGGTAAATTCTTAACATCTTCAGCTTTAATACCCTTTTCTTTCATAGATTTCTTTGCCTCTTGCATATCTTCAGGAGTGAGAAATAGAACACCTCTTTTCTTCGGAGTTGATTTAGGAATAGGCTCAGGAAGTGCCTAATTATTTTCATTTGTCAACATATTATTCAATAGAATTTCAGCTTCATCCGGTGTTCTTTCCCTGAAAACAGAACCAGCACAACTATTCAGGTAATCTCTAGAAGCATCGGTAAGTCCATTGTAAAAGATATCAAGTATTTCATTTTTCTTAAGAGGATGATCAGGCAAAGCATTAAGTAACTTGAGAAGCCTCCCCCAAGCTTGTGGGATACTCTCTTCTTCAATTTGCACAAAATTATATATATCCCTTAAGGCAGCTTGTTTCTTATGAGCAGGGAAATATTTAGCGCAGAAGTAATAAATCATATCCTGCGGACTACGCACACAACCAGGATCGAGAGAATTAAACCATATCTTAGCATCACCCTTTAATGAGAACGGAAATATTTTAAGGATATAAAAGTAACAAGTTCTCTCATCATTAGTGAACAGGGTGGCTATATCATTTAATTTAGTAAGATGTGCCACAACAGTTTCAGATTCATAGCCATGAAAAGGATCAGATTCAACCAAAGTAATTATATCAGGATCAACAGAGAATTCATAATCCTTATCAGTAACACAAATAGGTGAAGTAGCAAAAGCAGGGTCAGGTTTCATTCTAGCATTAAGAGATTGCTGCTTCCATTTAGCTAATAACCTTTTGAGTTCGTATCTATCTTTGCAAGCTAAAATAGCTAAAGCAGCTTCTTTTTCAAAAACATAACCCTCAGGAATAACAGGTGATTCATATTCATTAGAGGGAGAGTCTTCATCATCACTTTCATCAATATTATCAGATTCAATATTTTCATTCTCGCTAACCCTAGCAAGTTGTTCATCAAGAAATTCACCAAGTGGCACATTAGTATCAAGCATAGAAGCAGTTTCATCATAAGTATCATGCATAGCAGAAGTGGCATCATCAATAACATGCGACATATCAGAACGAATAGCAGAAGCAGGTTTAGGTGTCGCAAGCTTACTCAAAACAGAAGGTGAATCAAGTGCAGACCTAGATGGCAGTTCCTTACCTCCCCTCGTAGTTGAGGAATAAATCTTGGTTTTTGGATCTCTCAAGTTCTTCATAATAGTAAGCAGATATAAATCCAAAGTGACTCAAAGAATAGAGCTATGCTCCCCGGCAACGGCGCCAGAAAATAGTCTTGATAACCCACAAGTATAGGGGATCGCAACCATTTTTGAGGGTAGAGTATTCAACCCAAATTTATTGATTCGACACAAGGGGAGCCAAAGAATATTCTCAAGTATCACTACTAAGAAAACGGTTTTTAACGACAACATATGTGGTCGTTAAACGTCGGATCGTGGTCGTTAAAGGTCATTAACGACCACAGTCTACTGGTCGTAGTAGGCTTCATCGTTAAAAGTATAACAACCACATACCTTTTGTGGTTGTTAATCTTGTAACGACGGGATGGTGTGTCATCGTCAATGCCGAGCCAATAACGACCACTTTTGTCATCGCTAAGGCGACGGAAGTGGCATTACCGGTCAGTCTCTTCACCACTTTGATATCCTTCAGAACCACTTACATTAATTCGTATAAGTTTCCGTTGAGCGACCACTTTATGAAAAATCCAAAATTTGAATATTAACATCCACATTAATATATAAACAATGTAATCTGAATTGAAAGGATCATAGCCTCTTTTATTAGTAAATTCCAAAATTTCGACATACAATTATTATATTAAAATATCATCTAAGAAATTTGAGTCAAAAGCACTCCTTATATGACGAATGTACTTGCTCATATCTATTTGGAAAATTACAAAACTAGAAAAAATAATATTTATTAATCTTCAAGCAAGGGACACCATCTTTCTTTGAATGGACATCATTCTTGGTCAGTGAATACAATGCCTCCTGATGCCTCTCGGTGGACCATCAGCCCTACAAAATGTTAAGTAGTTTATGAAAATTAGCCCTTGTAAATAAATTGGCACAAAGTATAACAATATATAAAATCAGTGTATGAGGATAACTTACTTGATGATGCTGGCTTCCATGAGATCTATCACTCAGAGATGTACCAGACATAAGACGCTTAATTTATCATACTTCTTGTACCACAGAATTGAACTTTTTTCTTCCAGTACTTGTTTCACTTGCTTGGAAGCTTGGCGTTTATAAACCAATTCAGCCTTACTTAATGCTGGTCCTTGCAAATCTCTTGCTCTAATTCCATAACCAAAGCCTACACAATCACGCCGCTTAGTTTAGTCAGATTTCTGCATGACTTCATCATTTGAAAGACCTGGATTCAACTGAACCATAGTCTGAATTTGTGCCTGAAGTGCCAACAGTAAGTTATTTGCATCAACTTATATCTGTAAGTAGGTATTATACACTTGCAATTCATCATAGAAGTTAATGCATTTAAATTAATTCTTACATATTTGGCGGAGGCTCTAGAATCAGCGAAGGTTGTACCCTTATTGTGAGTCTCAGAAAATTGTTTGTCTATTGATAGTGGCTTGTTTTCCTTTGCTCCCTGTTCCAACATAGGCAAGTAGCTATTATTAGTTGAGATAAAATGACAAGACAAGGCACAATGGGTTTATATTATTGGAAATGAAAAATAGCAAGTCTTAAATACATGTTCATAAAAACAGAATGTCATAAGTAAACAGTAAAAAAATTCAGATTACAATGTTGGAGCCTATAAACAAACTTACCTTAATTGAGTAAAAAAATATGTTTGAGAGCTGCGCTAGTAATATTGGATTACAGAGGATTCTACCCAATTGACTTAGTAAACTTTTGGAAAGAACGTGGAGATTTAGTGCAAGCATGATGCCATTTCCCAGTGCTCCTCTCGACAAAGTTGGCATTACAGTTACAGCTTATTCAGTTCAAGAAACAGGAAAAATGTTGCATGAATGATATAAAACATACACCTGACGCGTGTAATTCATGGGAAGTGCTTAACTATGTAATACAAAAAAATCTTATCAATTCTATTGAATAAAAACTGCACTTTATAGTGTTTTTGCATTGTTGATCCATCTGACTAAACTTAACTAGCTAGAATCCAGCACGTCAAGTTCTACTAGAATATATACGTAAAATACTCGTGAGATGGTTAGATATATTATGTAGTTAGCGTCCTATTTTTTAGATGAACAAAACGTATTGCACAGAAATAAAACAAAAAGAAAAAAATTACGATCAAGCATATAGCCTTGTCAAATTTATTTGCATAATTCTGAACAATGGAAAAGTTGGAGCAGAACAAAGTAATCTACAAGAATATATTGACACATGTAACAACCATACTCTGCGAGTCTAGACTTCAAAATTTTCTCATAATGTGGGTGCCAGACTGCCGGTGTAGGAGACCAAGGCGAAGATGGTGGCTGCTCCCTAGGATGACTTCTTAGGTTCAATCCGTATTTGAGGACTCAAGCACCTGGCAGGCATGGCAAGGCCTGTGGTGTAGCAATGTTGGGGCGAGCGGCACCTAAAAATGGTCGGTGGCTGGAAGCGATTATAAGGAGCCCCGTCGGAGCCGGCTGCGTCAACGCCGCAATCCACTAGCGAGCCGCCGCGCCAAGCAGGGGAAGGCCGCCGCCATGACAGGGTATGGCCGCCGCCGCCAACACCAAGATGAGCAGCGCGCGACCCACCCCACATGACCCGTCGCAGAGGATGCCACTGGGAACTGTAACCACGCCGAGCTCAGCCGAAATCCGTTGTTCCGCTCGACGTCGGGACGGAGATGGGAGATCAGAAGTGGGGGAGGCGGCGGCTGGAGGGCCGGGCGGCCGCTGAAGGGAGAGATGCGTTGGGGAGATATTTGTGGGCATACGTGGACTTTTCCCCTTTTCAGTATGGAATACTTATCTTCCTTTTTATTCGTCGTTTAAGTAGATAAGGATGTGGAATTGCCCTCTAAACATAACAAAACAACGACCACCATACCTAGCAAGGGTTCAAGGGGCTACTTTGGAGATGGGACTCAATCATTGTACCAATAACAATCAAGAGTTTTCAATAGTTGGTCGTTATTGACCTAATTTCTAGTAGTGTATTAGCAACTGAGTTGTCAATTAAACCACACCTGGAAACTTAATATCTGCAGCAAAGTATATAGTAGCAAAGTAATATGACAGTAGTGGTAACGGTAGCAAAAGGTAATGGTAGCAAAAGTAATGTTTTTGGTATTTTGTAGTGACCATAGCAATAGCAAAGGAAAAGTAAATAAGCGAAGAACAATATATGGAAAGCTTGTAGGCTATGGATCGATGATGGAGAATTATGTCGGATGCGGTTCATCATGTAATAGTCATAACCTAGGGTGACACAGAACTAGCTTCAATTCATCAATGTAATGTAGGTATGTGTTCCGAATATAGTCATACGTACTTTATGGAAAAGAACTTGCATGACATCTTTTGTCCTACCCTCCCGTGGCAGTGGGGTCCTAATGGAAACTAAGGGATATTAAGGCCTCCTTTTAATAGGGTACCAGACAAAAGCATTAACACATAGTGAATACATAAACTCCTCAAACTACGGTCATCACCGGTACGTATCCCGATTATTGTCAATTCAGGGTTAACGAATCATAACACATAATAGGTGACTGTAGACTTGCAAGATAGGATCAAGAACTCTCATATATTGATGAAAACATAATAGGTTCAGATCTGAAATCATGGCACTCGGGCCCTAGTGACAAGCATTAAGCATAGCAAAGTCATAGCAACATCAATCTCAGAACATAGTGGATACTAGGGATCAAACCCTAACAAAACTAACTCGATTACATGATAAATCTCATCCAACCCATCACCGTCCAGCAAGCCGACGATGGAATTACTCACGCACGGCAGTGAGCATCATGAAATTGGTGATGGAGGATGGTTGATGATGACGATGGCGATGGATTCCCCTCTCCGGAGCGCCGAACGGACTCCAGATCAGTCCTCCCGAGAGGTTTTAGGGCTTGGCGGCGGCTCCGTATCGTAAAACGCGATGAATCCTTCTCTCTGATTTTTTTCTCCCCGAAAGCAAATATATAGAGTTGGAGTTGAGGTCGGAGGAGCTCCAGGGGGCCCATGAGGTAGGGGCGCGCCCTAGGGGGGCGGGCGCGCCGCCCACCCTCGTGGCTAGGGTGTGGGGCTCCTGGTCTTCATCTTTTGCAAGGATTTTTTATTATTTCTGAAAAGATATTCTGTGAAGTTTCAGGTCATTCTGAGAACTTTTGTTTCTGCACATAAATAACACCATGGCAATTCTGCTGAAAACAGCGTCAGTCCGGTTAGTTCCATTCAAATCATGCAAGTTAGAGTCCAAAACAAGGGCAAAAGTGTTTGGAAAAGTAGATATGACGAAGACGTATCAAAAATCCACCGAGAGAAACACCCTAGAGCCAAAAATTAGATAGTAGTTTATCATCACTCGAATCTAAGTCCAGTACGCTCCACCTATTACTCTTGAGAGCTATGAACTGTCTAGACGGTTAGGTGTCAGTTTCTTCATAGACCAAGAGTGGTTGTGGTTCTCGAAGAAGAAGTCTGTAAAGGTTTGGAGTCACCTCAAGTATCCACCATGAGTGATCATCATTTATTGACGAATTAATTGTCGAGGAGAATAGGGCGAAGAAAGTTCATATTCTGAGTTAAATCACAACCCCTCCAACCACACGTAGTTTGCAGAAGGGCAATCTGGTCTACCAAATACCTTGTCGCCATCGAGCATCACTGGTCAACTCTACCCCACTTATTTACATTCACTCAATGATGTATGATATGTTTCAATCATGATTCTTTTTGATGAATGTTTTAGTTTTTGTTCGTTAGTTTGTATTCGTTTGTTGTACTCTGATTTCATTCGCTCCGCTACTGGGTTCCGAGAGTTTTGAAGTTTCTGAAAGAAAATTTTAAAACTCCCATTCACCCCTCTGGTAGACATACTTCGTTCCTACAAGCTCCCCTACCCAGCTTATTCTAGAACCCGACCAATTTTATTTTAGAAGCCTACTAGTCAAGTCTTAATTAGTTGGATTTAAAATAAATAAATTTGGCTGTAAGCACAAGTCCTCATACCCATGTCCATACGTAATTTGCACAATCCCTCACATCCATATGTAGCAAGCACATCTTGATGGATGACTTCCAACAAATCAATATCCTAATGATCCTGGCACAAATATATGGTTGTAAGCATAAGTCCTCATACCCATGCCTATTTTTATTTTAAGTGTGTTCAGTGTCAACTTGATTTACGATCTGGTCAAAAGCTAGAATTTAATTCTCTTGCAGAAAGCTTGTTATAAACCCTTGCTTAAAGGGCACCGTCCTCTCCTGGGTTCGATAACTTGGGGTCACCTCTGGGAAAAAAGCGAGATCCTTTCTGCTCCGTTATCTGATCACAAAAGGGACCAATCAAATGGAAAGTCCTCTGCAAGCAATAAGAGCGCGACACCATCGACGACTTATTAGTTAGAGTCACTCTCTTGCTCAGCTCCTGATGACCCACAAGTATAGGGGATCAATCGTAGTCCTTTTGATAAGTAAGAGTGTCAAACCCAACGAGCAGCATAAGGAAATGACAAGCGATTTTCAACAAGGTATTCTCTGCAAGTACTGAAATTATCGGTAATACATAGTTTGATAGCAAGGTAATTCGTAACAAGTATCAAATAGCAATAGTAACAAGGGTGCAACAAGGTAGCCCAATCCTTTTTATAGCAAAGGACAAGCCAGAACGTTCTCTTATAGTAAGCAAAGCGTTTTTTAGGACACATGAAAATTCATCTAGTCACTTTCATCATGTTTATTCGATTCACGTTTATTACTTTGATAATTTGATATGTGGGTGGACCGGTGCTTGGGTGTTGTTCTTACTTGAACAAACCTCCCACATATGATTATCCCCTCCCGCAAGCATCTGCAACTACTAAAGAAGAATTAAGATAAATCTAACCATAGCATGAAACATATGAATCCAAATCAGCCCCTTACGGAATAACGCATGAACTAGGGTTCAAGCTTCTGCCACTCTAGCAACCCATCATCTAATTATTACTCCACAATGCCTTCCCTTAGGCCCAAGTATGGTGAAGTGTCATGTAGTCGATGTTCACATGATACCACTAAAGGAAGCAACAACATACGTATCATCAAAATATCAAATGAATACCAAATCCACATGATTACTTACGACGAGACTTCTCCCATGTCCTCAAGAACAAAAATAACTACTCACAAATCATATTCGTGTTCAAGATCAGAGGGGTATTGAGTATTGCTACTTCTTGAGCTTACGTTGGTTTTTCCCTTGAAGAGGAAAGGGTGATGCAGCAACGTAGAGATAATTATTTACCCTCAATTAAGAACCAAGGTATCAATCCAGTAGGAGAAACACGCTAGTCCCCAATATATGCACCTACACAAATAATCAAACACTTGCACCCAACACAAAAAGGGGTTGTCAATACCTTCACGGTCACTTGCAAAGGTGAGATCTGATAGAGATAGATATAAAAGATTACTAAAACGTAAAAGTAAATAAATTGCAGCAAGGTATTTTTGGTATATAGATATGAAAATAGACCCGGGGGCCATAGGTTTCACTAGAGGCTTCTCTCTTGAAGGCAAATAATACAATGGGTGAACAAATTACTGTCGAGCAATTGATAGAAAAGCGCAAAGTTATGACGATACCCAAGGCAAGGATTATGCATATAGGCATCACGTCCGTGTCAAGTAGACCGACTCCTGCCCGGATCTACTACTATTACTCCACACATTGACCGCTATCCAACATGCATCTAGAGTATTAAGTTCATAAAGAACAGAGTAACGCCCTAAGTAAGATGACGTGATGTAGAGGGATAAACTCAAGCAATATGATGAAAACCCCATCTTTTCACCCTTGATGGCAACAATACAATACGTGTCCCACTACCACTACTTTGTCACTGGGTGAAATCATGCAAGATTGAACCCACAACTAAGCACCTCTCCCATTGCAATAAAAAACAATCTAGTTGGCCAAACCAAACCGATAATTCGAAGAGAAATACAAAGATATCAAATGATGCATATAAGAATTCAGAGAAGATTCAAATAATATTCATAGATAAGCTGATCATAAATCCACAATTAATCGGATCTCGACAAACACACCGCAAAAGAAGATTACATCGGATAGATCTCCAAGAACATCGAGGAGAACATGGTATTGAGAATCAAAGAGAGAGAAGAAGCCATCTAGCTACTAGCTATGGACCCCTAGGTCTATGGTAAACTACTCACGCTTCATCGGAAGGGCAATAGGGTTGATGTAGATGCCCTCCGTGATCGAATCCCCTTCCGTCAGGGTGTCGGAAAGGGTCCCAAGATGGGATCTCATGGGTACACAAGGTTACGGTGGTGGAAAAGTATTTTGGTGGACACTTCTGTTGATAATGGGATATTTTAGGATTTATAGAACTCATAGGGAGGTCGGTGGACTCCCGAGGGGCCCACAAGCCAGGGGGTGCCCCCCTAAGGCGTGCCCTGGTGGCTTGTGGAGTCCTCGAGACTCTTCTGACTTGGCCTCCAAGCTCCGTGGATGTCTTCTGGTCCAAGAAAAATCATTGTAAAGTTTTATTCTGTTTGGACTCCGTTTGATATTTCTTTTCTGTAAAACTCAAAAACAAGGAAAAACATAAACTAGCACGGGACTCTAGGTTAATAAGTTAGTCCCAAAAATAATATAAAATAGCATATTAATGCATATAGAACATCCAAAACAGATAATATAATAGCATGGAAGAATAAAAAATTATAGATACGTTGGAGACATATCAAATATCATTAAGGATCTGAACATATAATCTTCCACCAAATAAACCAACTAGCATCAACTAGAAGATGTAATCAACACTACTAACAACTCACAGGTACCAATCTAAGGTTTTGAGATAAAGATTGAATACAAGAGATGAACTAGGGTTTGAGATGTGATGTTGCTGGTGAATATGTTGATGAAGATTGATCCTCCCACAATGAGAGGATCGTTGGTGATGTCGATGGCTTCGATTTCCCCCTCCCGGAGGGAAGTTTCCCCGACGGAATCGCTCTGTTGGAGAGCAAAAGTGCTCCTGCCCAGGTTCTGCCTCGAGATGATGGCGCTTCATCTCGAAACCCTTCTTCTGATTTTTCTAGGGCAAATGGCTTCATATAGCAGAAGATGGGCTTCGGAGACCCGCCAGGGGCCCCAAAAGCTCGGGGGCGCGTGCCTAGAGGGGTAGGGCGCGTCCCCAGGCTTGTGGCTGCCTAGTGGGCCTCCCACTGGTGTTTCTTCCATCAATATTTTTTATATATTCCAAAATAATTCTCCGTAAATTGTCAGATCATTTGGAGTTGTGCAGAATAGCTATATCCGATGAAGCCCTTTCCGGTCTAGAATTCCAGCTACCGGCAATCTCCTTCTTCATGTGAAACGTGCAAAAAAGAGAGAAAAGGCATAAGAACTGTATCATACTAGATCAATGATGGCGTGCATTGCCGCGCCCGTCTGTTTTGACAATAAATTTATAGTAATTTATGTGCATATATGGCGATACAAAATACAAAAGTTAAATTTACATAAACCAACCAATACCATATTCTTCTATCTCGATGAGCTGGCCCAGAAAATATTCAAACCAATTTGTGCAAGAGCATCATACGTCCAGTGATAGTACATGAAGGTTTAATGTGGGAACAATATACCTCATGTAGGGCAGGTAGCACCTTGATATTTCTAATATGTGCATTTTTTTTATTCCAGGTATAAACATTTGTTCGTGCCATGAAAGCTATCTCCAGCACAAATATGGAACCTTACAACATCCATTTAATATAATCTGAACAATTCAAATTACAATGGAGATCCATTTCCAAACCAGAAACACACCAATTGTAGTTCGGAGTGGAGATCTGGTACATGTAGTGAACCTGAAGACGAGCTCTAAAATATCCAAAAAATGAGTATCATTAACCTACATATTCGGAAAAGGAAATGGGTTTCAAAAATTCATATTAGGTCCATTAATTGTAAGTTAGTTTGGCTAACTATATGTTTATCTGGCAGTATAGAGATGCTATGTTTGGGATCAACTCATTGGTAACTGTGTACTACATGCACCATGGATGTCATCGGCATTATAGAGATGCTATGTTTGGGATCAACTCATTGGTAACTATGTACTACAGGCACCATGGATGTCATCAATTTAGAGATATTAACCAGTTGTACAAGTAATAATGTCTGTCTATTTGCTTTCATTAAAATACATACATGGCTAAGTAGTAGAGAAATGCCTATATGTGACCTATGACACATCAGATTGACACTCATCCCATAAAAAATAAATGGCCTGTAAAGTCACACTATGTAAGCACCTCCCATGGAGAACTTAAATTTATAGCATTGAAAATTAATAACCTCTTAATTTTCATGGCAACCAAAGTACCTTACTTTGAAACATGGCTTATATCTGATACATTGCAAGTATTCATGGAGATAATCAAATGGGAAAGGAACATGCTTAGCCAGCCCATGGTGGGTTCTCATTGAATTTTAAAGGAAAAACTGGCGTGTGTGTATTGATATATTAGTTTGAATATCCAATATATCTGATACGGTGATTCCTTTGCAATAATATGTACAACACAAAATCAGGAATAAATAAACACATGGTGCTTCCATGGAAATATGTACCATGAGATGTGAAAAACATGATTATGTATGAGCTATAAATCAATAAATATCGAGAGAAAAAATATATGTACATATTTTTCGTGACTCTGAACTTGTGTCTCACCAAGGACCAATTTCCCTTGCAAAACTCCTCTCTCCATTTGTTTTGCCCCCCTGAATCAAGATCAGTATGTTTGAACAAGATGACATGGTGGATGATCATACTAACTTCACCAATAAAAACTGCTGCGCAGGACACAAATGAATTTGAAGCATAAGACTTTGTGTCTGCAAGATAGCAAGTTGATTAATCATTATAATTTCAGTTACAAATGAGTACTGATTCAACAGCTTATTCCATGAAAGTAGTTACAGGGTCTTTGGCTTTGTTTCAATCAACTTAACTACATAATACAAGTATTTACATTCATTACTTCCACCAATATTGTAGCATCTAACCATTAAAAAACATTGCTGTTTTTCCTTTGCAGGGTCTACTAAAAATCAGGACAGCCACTCCATTAGAAAGCAATAGAAGCAATCTCCAGCAAGAAAAATATGTTATCATGCTAAAAAAATGACGACGCACTTTCCAAAACATATATACATGAAAAACACTTTTCTTTGACTTACGTTACATTATGGAGCAATGTTATTATAAAAGACACATAATCTCTGTACATTGTTGTTTTCCCAAGGGAGCCACATAGTGTTGAGAAATTATAAAAGACACATAATCTTCCAGCAGTTCTGTTCTTATAATCTCCAATTAAAATTCAGCATTACAAACTACATAAAATTAGTATTAGGTTGACTGGAACATGAAATAATAGGAGACTGTTTACTCAACTATAGTCCTATGCATGGTAGTCAAGTCAAATAAAAAAGTTCAGCAAATTTCATATGTTAGATTCCAGAAACATTGCATGTTCTGCACCATGGCATGCGGGCGGAAAGGAGCCTGGGAACATCAATTATGAAGACCTCTATTGGCCGAAGCTGCACACATGGAACTTTAATTTGTGAGAGTGCTAAAAAATGCGTCATGATGGAAAAGGTACTCTACATGGCAAAGTTTTCAGTAGCAATTGCTAGATATTAATAAATGATAAGGTTAGAGATCATGTCCACATACTCCTCATCGTCAACGCCACAACCTCGAACTGAGATGAAATAATCAATCTAAGAAATTGGGGTGTACCGAGCGGTTGCGAGCGAGGTGTTGAGTAGCAGGAGTAGAGACGGCAATGAAGAGAAGGTAGCGGACACAACCGTGGCACCTTGTTGTTGCCTGACTGTGACTGATGGTTTCCGCGGTGCTTTGCTGCGGGCACAGGGGGAGGATGGTGATCCAGTTGTCACCCCTTGTACTCCCCTAATCATCGCCGTGGTGTAGATCCGGATGCACCGGATGCCAACCGGATCGAGCAGGCGGAGGAGAGAGATAGTCGGCAGGGTCAGGAGGAGGCAGGCAGGAGGGAGACGTCTGCATTAGCGTCTGCTGACGAAGGAAGATGGGTTCCGGGAGATCTGAGAGAGCCAGGTGACGAAGCGTATACACGGTCGGGCGCCTCTATGCAGATTGGAAAAACATAAACACGCACATTAATTGCCGCCGGCGAGTGGCGCACTTCAGCCGGGATGAATGCTTCCAGGAACGGATGATTGATTGCTTCCTTCAATCCCGCGACACAATTTCATCCCCATGTATGCTTCACCGAACAGTCGAATGGCCTCTTCGCCTTTTTTGGATCGGCGTGCGGTTCGGGAGGGGAGGCCTGACCCGCACGGTCTAGCTAAGGTTGTGTGACCACATCGCCCTCGTCGCCTCGCCATAATCTAGCGAAGGATCGATCGGCGACTCGCCCTAGTTCTTTTTTAGCACAATAGACCCAGGAGCTATCGAGTCTTTTTTTAGACAAAGGAGCTATCGAGCTGCACAGAGAAAGGTGGCAGTTACAAGTGATTAGGCCCAATTTAATACCAAAGGGCTAAAAATGTCGCCGGAGCAGCGGCCCACCAAGGTGAGCGCTCATTGGTAGCGATTAAAGCGAGGGAACGTGTGATTTAGGGCCAATCGGACGACCAGCAAACGCCCTGAGCATTGATCGGATGGCTACAAAGGCTAATGGCTTGGGAGGGCGGGAAAACTGCGCATTTAAAATGTATTTAAAAAGTGAAATAATGACCCAAAACATAATAAATAATAGTACAAAACATGATGCAAAATTGACGTATCAGCGCCTGACGCCACAACCTTCGTCGAATCCGGGTTAGTGTACCTTCTATTTTAACTTGTGTCTGTGGGCTTATTATTGAGCTGGTGCCCCCATCAGGCTTGATGTTGGTGTATTTGTACCTGTATTTGTGTCTGAACTTGGTTGTTTGACATCGACTTTATCTATAAAGCGGGGTGAAAGCCTATTTCCAAAAAGATCTAGTTCCCGCGTCATGACTACATGTTTCTCCTTTTTCGACAATTCAAAATGATAAAGCCTAATCACCCGACGCCATGAGAGTAGCTACCACGATCCAATCTTACCCAAAATCGAATAAACCCACTGACTTCCCTCCTCATAAACGAAACCATAGCTCACAAAGGCGGGGAAGTTGTACGAGAGTACGAGACCACCCCTTGGTCAGCCCGAACAAGACCGCAAATGAGAGGAGAAGAGGTAAACACAAACATGGGCAGAGCGATGAGAGGAGAAGAGATAAACTTGGTTGTTTGACATTGACTTTATCTATAAAGCAGAGGGAAAAGGCGACACCAACTACTGCTAATTTCATCATCGTTCAGCTGAGCTTGCGTAACAATCGGGGAGCTCCTATTTGACGCCTCAACTGGTCCAACCCATTGGTGCACGCCCATTTGCCCTGATGGTACTGTAGCGCAACCCCTTGGTCAGCCCAAACAAGGCAACATATGGGAGGAGAAAAGATAAACTAAAATGTCAGTGGAGCAACGAGCGAAGAGACAAACCCCGGATAGAGGGAAAAAGGCGACACCAAAGACTACTTTTTTCGTTGTTGTTTGACTGAGCTTGCATTACAACTGGGGAGCTCCTATTTGACGCCTTGACTGGGCCAACCATTGGCGTGCAAGCCCGTTCATCCCGCTGGTACTGTAGCGCAACGAAAATTCACAAAAAGCAGTGCACGCACAAGGAATCAAACTACAAACCTCTTACTGGTTAAGGACTATCGCCAGCCAAAGTTTGAAATTTCAAAATTTGTTCTTGTTGTTCAAAAAATGTTCAATTTTCCAAACTTTATTTGTCTTTTGAAAATGTGTTCATGATTTCCAAGAAATGTTCGTACAAATTTTGAACCACTCGAATACATTTTAAAAATGCATGAACAATATTTTTAAAATGTGATCATTATTTTAGTTGTGATTCTTTTAAAAATCTGAATTTTTTGTAATTGTGAACAATTTTACAATTCTAAACTAAATTCAAAAGTATTGATTTTTTCAAAAAGTGATTTTTTTGAAATTACTCTTTTTGAAAAAGTGATCAAATTTTAAAAATACGAACGAGCGTCATATAGTAATCAAAAAATTTCGTCCGCTGCGATTGTCGCTTGGTTGGGCCTGCGATCCACTTTTTTTTACAGATGGTTTCCGCTAGGTCGATTCTTCTGGAATAGAAACCGTCGAAGGCCCCAACGCAGGCACGCAGCCTTGATCCCCTCCTTCCTCCCCGCCACCGCCACCGCCACCGCCACGAACTCCTACTCCGACACGAACTCTGCTCAAGCCCGCTCCCATGGTTCCCGACATCGACAGCGACTCTTTACCCGTCCCGCAAGCCGAAGGCACCACCTACAGAAAGGACTCGAGTCCCTCGATCGAAACCCTAGATCAGACCGGATCCCGGCGGCGCCACGACAGGTTGCCGGCCTGCAGTCCTCCTCACGGGACAAGCTGCGTTCGCGGTGCGCTCTCGCTGCCCGCCGGCTTCGACGATGTGGGCCGGGGCGCCGCCCTTCCGCAGATCCGCAATCGAGCCGTGCGTCCGATCTGCCGCCTCCCCTCGACGTCCACGGCTCTGCGCTCTTCCGTGTTCTCTCCTACCGCAAGTTGTGGGCCGCTACGCCGCTATCTGCCGGTTCCTCGTACAAGAGCGATGGACAAACTGAGCCCTGTGGGAAGCAATCGCATCAGCTCAACGACGTCCAGCGTTTCTCCTCTCTATGTTTCTTTGCACGCCTATCTCCAAGCACGAAGCCACGACGAGATGTAAGTTTCAGCACCATTGATCTGTTTTCTTGGTCATGACTTGGTTCCTTCTTTTGATCAAAATATCCTGATTACTGCATGCCATTGCTCTAAATTTCTTGATTACTGCATGCCGCTGGAGTTGCTGTGTATAGGCGGGAACCATAATACATGTGTGTTATGCCTTACACATGTTTGACGTAATGCCCAACCGAATTGCTCACACAAAATTTGATGGGAACAGAAAGCAGCATGGCCTCCAGCTGTCAATTTTAGAGTTTCTATAAATTTTAAGCCCAATGTTCCTCTATGTCCCTGTTTCTTACCTGCTCACTCACCGAGCAGATCAAGAAGGAGCACCGAAGTCCCCTTGATGTTCCATCTTTTATATCGTACTCCCTCCGTCCGAAAATACTTGTCATCAAAATGGACAAAAAGGATGTATCTAGAACTAAAATACATCTAGATACATCCCCTTTTATTCATTTTGATGACAGGTATTTCTGGACGGAGGGAGTACTCCCTCCGTTCCTAAATATAAGTCTTTTTAGAGATTTCACTATGGACTACATACGGAGCAAAATGAGTAAATCTACACTCTAAAATATGTCTATATACATCCGTATGTAATTTGTAGTGGAATCTCTAAAAAGACTTACATTTAGGAATGGAGGGACTAATAGTCAAACTTAAATCTTTTTTACTGCATGTTTCGTAGTAGGACATCCATTTATGAAACGGAAGGTAGCATACTTGTGGCTGCACAAACAATTGTATTATTTACATTGAGCTAAAAGAATGACAGAAAAAAATATGTATTTGCTAGACTAAAAGATCGATGGAAAAAATATTTCTTGAATTTACTCTGATCAATTTTACCTCGACAAAGAGGCGGATGATTAATTGTGCAACCAACATTTCATTTGCATGGTACTCGGCAGTCTGCACCGATGTGAATCCTACATCCCATCAATTGAGTTATTCCACGTCAATCTATCTGTGACCTTAGAGTCCCTCGTTGCTATCTGGACTGTGTGCTTCTCTCTACCACAAGTGAAATCCACCTCGAATTGCCTATTTTTGGATCGCATTAATGCACAATGGTTGTAGACACAATCCAGTCTTCTACTAACGAAATATCAAAACAATATTAGTAACTCTGTTAATGCACGTAAATACAGACAAGCAAAATATCTATCAGGACTACAATGACGACATGCCTTCAAACTTAATTCTTGAATTTGCGTTACTAAGTATATATATAGAACTGAAGTTTAACCAAGAACATTACATCATTGCATTTCTTTACAGAATTAGCCCACTGCTGTGATACAATGCTAATTGTAGTAATTTTTACATTCAACTATGTTATAGAACTGAAGGTGCCTACACTAAATTTCTCCAGGATTTCTAAAGAAAGCAAAAATAAGAAAATATTTGCCCTAAGATTTCTCCAAGAGATGCATACCAGGACAAAAATTAATATATAGATGTATGTAAAATGGATCAACTGCCATATAGGAGGGTCCAGGTACATGCTCATGTAAGGCGACGGATGGACGCGATAGTAACCCTAGTTGTGGTCGCGCTCGCTCTTAATGAGAGGAAGAAGAAATCAGATCGGGGCTAGCGAGTTGATGAGGTAGGGAAGAGAGCTGGCGAGTCCACTCGTCGACAAGTATTTGTTTGAGAGAGGAGGCGAGGAAGCGACACACGAACATGCGAATTGACGTACCACGACCTACCATCACAACCGTACTCCCCTTTAATAGTAAAGATAGCAGGAATAACAATAGTTTCTTCCTTCAGAGGTTCATGAGGCTCATGAGCTTGAGCTCATCAACAAGCGAAGGATTTCTATTGCTGGTTCTTTAAAGACATTGGCTAATATCCTTTATTTTCATACCGTGGGATGCTACTTCCAATCGGTACAATGATTGTTGGATTTGATGGATCTGTGAGTGGCCCTTTGACATATTATAGTGTCATTATGCTGTACTTAGGTCTATGCTTAACAATTCCGCTCTTTTTCTAGGGTCCGGTCTTAGTACTATGTTGATAGCGAGGGTGCTTGGTTCAAGGGAAGCAGCCGGTTCTCTACTTTGTATGCTTATATGGTATCTTGGATGAGGGGTATGTTTTTTTATACCTCTATATGTTGCTTTGCTCACAGTTCATATTATCTTGAAGTTGCATCCCTTATGTTTGTGCTTTCCATTTCAGTTACAAATTCAACATGTCAGTTGAGGAAGCTGCTGAGTTAGCACGGTGGGCTTTTATCACACAACATTATGTGACATGACAAAGCTAATGGTGGCTGTGTTCGTGGTGGTATGCATTCTGTTTCTTAGTATCTATCCTAATATTTGTTTTGTTCACTCGATAAGCACGATACAACATGCATGCAGATTTGTTAAACACCTTGCCGTTATTTCTTTCTTTTGAAATCGCATACATAATTGTTTATTTTAGTTGCATTTACTTAAGTTTTTGGCGAAGTTCAGAGATTTTTTCCCCATCATGTAATGCACACCTCCAGGTTGGGAATAGAGATTACCGAGACGATGGTGATAAATTAAGCCACACCCTCCTATTCACAAACATATGTAGAGTATAGAAGGTGTTGTAGAGTATAGACATGGCCACATGGGTCTAGACATCTAGACAAACCTACCTAGAATTTCTAAAATAATATAATTATAATGGTACATGTAAATTACATGTGTAGATTTCTTATTTTTTTATACGGCTTTCATGTTAGTAGATTCTAAAAAATATGGTGTGATGTATAAAGAATAATGGTCAACGTTATGTTTTTCTTCGTGTTTGCTTTTTCTTTTTGCTTTTTATTTTTTGAACCTTTTTCAAATTTTTGAACAATTTCAATTCACATTTTTGAATTTGCTAAAAAATTGAATTACCGAATGTTTTCAAATTCGTGAATATTTTTTGAAAATGAACCTTTTCCAATTGTTGAATAGTTTTTGAATATGTGAGCATTTATCGAATACATGAGCATTTTTGAAATTTGTGAAGAGTTTTTAGAATGCGTGAACAATTTTTTGAATTTGCCCTGAATTTTTTTTTGAACTCCTTAACATTTTTTGAATTCGTGAACATTTTTGGAACCACACTTGTCTTGAATATGAGAAATTTTTCGAATTCGTGAACATTTTTGGAATTTGTGAACATTGCTTTAGAATCCACCAACATTTTTGGAATTTGTGAACATTGCTTTAGAATCCACGAACAATTTTTGAATTCGTTGCGAACATTTAACAATTTTTCGTACTCATTTGAATTCATGAACTTGTTTTGAATACGTGAACATTTTTGAATATGTGATCATTTTTTGAATATGTGAACATTTTTGGAATTCACATTTTTTTAATCCGTGAACATTTCTGGAATTGGCAAACATTTTTTGAATTTGCAAACATATTTTTTAAATTTGTGAACATTTATTTAATTCGCAACCTTTTTTTTTTCAAATTCGCCTTAGATGTTAATAGATTCTAAGTATATGGTGTGATGTATAAAGAATTATGGTCAATGCTACGTTTAGTGTTTGGGTTATTATTATTTGAAAAGTAGGGTCAAAAGAAGATTATTATTTGGGCTTGATATAGTATGATTATCTCACTAGGTTGTGTTTGCATCAAAGGCGTGTCCCACGATGGAGAAGAACACGCCAACCATTTTGGTAGTGGGCCTATAACTCATCTCAGCAATTCTGTTTAGGTCATCATCTCCTTTTCCATATTTCTCTTACAACCTGTTTGGTAAACACTCGGGCAGGGGAATGGGAATTTGCACAAGGATTTTTATGTAGGGATTAGGCATGGGAAGTAGATTTTTACTTCCATTCCCTTGTTTGGCATATGATGGGAATTGACGTGGGATAAAACTCTGCTCACGAATTAACAGGGTACCCCCTGGGATGAAATCGGTGGGAATTGGCTTCCTCAACTCCCCTTCCCCTTCCCACTTGAACTCCCATTCCCTCTAATCAAACAGAGGACTTTTAATCTCCTCACCCATCAACTCCCATTCCCCACCTCTAATTCCCCCGAACCAAACACGCTGTTAGTCTCACTCCCAAACACTTCACGACCCTAGAGGGAATGTCGACAACCATGGTGACATTGTCCCCTTTGGTCGTTCATGCCACTTGAGAGGATGAAGGCTCTAGCAACAACATCGTGCGAGAGCCATCGACGGTAGCGAGTTTGCCACCATCCTGGCCACGACTACAATGCCACAGAGCATATAGTGGAGGGTAGAGTAGGGAAGTGGAGTGACGGCACCGTAGGAGGAGGTTCTCTCAAATGGGGGCACTGCAGTTTGTTTCTTCTTCCAGGCGAGTGCCAGTCAGATAGACAAGACTCCCAACAAAATATCGACAAAGCGTCAGATCAGACAATGGGTCAACATCACTAGCAGGGAGGTGAACATTGAGCTCCATGGGAGTCTCAATAGTGCGCTCATCAGTAAGAGCAGTGCGAGTAACAAGATCCTGGATTATTATAATTGAGCAAGAAGGGACCTCGATCCCAAGAAAAGTAGCAGAGAGGGCCAAGATAAGACATAAGAAACTGCATACTAAGACATGCCCTCACAAAGACAATATACTCACAGTCTGCGTCCGTGATGATCATGTCATCAACATATAGAAGAAGAGTCCTACCAAGAGCAGAAAGGAGGACAAACAACGTCGAATCATGAGCTCTCGCTAAAAACCAGCAGCAGTGACCATAGAGGCAAAATGCTCAAACCAGGTGCGAGGGGCTTGCTTAAAGCCATAGAGTGATGAAGATGACAAAGCATGTCGTAAGATGCAAAATACCCAGTGGTGGATGTATGTAAATCTCCTCACGCAACTCACCATTAAGAAAGGCATTCTTAACATCAAGCATAGACACCAGTGGTGAACAAAGGCCACAATAAGAAGTGTGCGAACAGTGGTCATACGGTTTCAGGAGCAAAAGCCTCGTTGTAATCAGGACCATGCTCCTGCTGAAAGCCATGACCCACAAGACGAGCTTTGTAAAGCTCAAGAGAACCATCAGAGTAGTCCTAACCTTGTAGACCCACCAAGTGATGGGACAAACACGAGGAGAAACATAAACAACATCTCACGTGCCGATGCGCTCAAGAGCAACAATCTCCTCTGCCATCACAAGTTGCCATTTGGTATGAACAATATCATAATAAGAAGTCGGCTCAAGAACAACAACCCCAACGCTTGGAAGACCAAGGCGGTCAACAAGTCGAAGCGGACGAGGACACAATCCATAACAGCCTGTTTGGTAAACACTTGGGCAAGGGTATGAGAGTTTGCACAAGGGTGTTTATGAAGGGATTAGGCATGGGAAGTAGATTTTTACTCCCATTCCCTTGTTTGGCATATGATGGGAATTGGCGTGGGATAAAACTCTCCTCACGAATTAACAGGGTACCCCCTGGGAAGAAATCGGTGGGAATTGGCTTCCCCAACTCCCAGTCCCCTTCCCACTTAAACTCCCATTCCCTCTAATCAAACAGTGGATTTTTAATCTCCTTACCCCTCAACTCCCATTCCCCATCTCTAATTCCCCTGAACCAAACACGCTGTAAGTAGGCTGAGACGTGGAAGATGGCACATCAGTATATGCATCCACAACATGCACACAAACTGTATAGAAGTTAGGAAAAATTGGAAGAATACAAGCTGAAATCATTGGGATAAACTCGAGTGATGGAGACAAGGAAGCCACTTTTGATGAATGTGTAGAATCATGTGATAACCGAGGTGAGGAAATCATAGGAGATGATGACATTGGTTCTACAATAACCAGAGAAGCAGGAGCGGTACGATGACTGGATAAGGGCTCAATAGGAGTGGTAGGAGTATCGGGAAAATTGTGGGAAGAGAGATACTCCACTTAAAAGGCCGAAGAAGATGGACATAGGTAGAAGGGACGAGACTCAACAAAAGTCATATCCCATGAAATAGGTATCCGATGACCAACATGATCCCAACAACGATATCCCTTATGCTCATCGTTGTATCCTAAGAAGACACTCAATAGACCAAGAAGTCAGTTTGGTGCATTCACGAGCGGCAAGGACATAGCAAACACAACCGAACAATTTAAGCGCCGAATAAACTATCAAATAGATGCTCGAAAGGAGCGTCACCCTATAGAGCAGTGGATTGGTGAAGGTTGATGAGATAGATGGAAGTGGAGACAAACTCGGCCCAAAAGTGCGGGGTAAGAGAGGCCGTGACCATGAACGAACGAGCTGTCTCAAGAAGGTGACGATGCTTGCACTCAGCCACGCTATTATGAGCATGAGCACCATGATAAGAGAACCAAAGTCCGCTCAGCAAGGATTCCATGCAACAACTTGGAGATATACTCTCCACCGGAGTCATCACAGAACACACGAATAGGCATAGAGAACCGAGTGTGAACCATGACAACAAAAGGCTTATAGATGAGACCTCACTACGAGAAGAAATAAAGTATATCCGGGCGTATAGAGAGAAGTCACTAGCAGAGGCAAAGGGAGATGGACCCTCGAGATCAGAGTGAACAAGGTCAAAAGGACGTCGAGACACTGTCTCGCTATGAGTAGGTAATTGGACCACGGATTAAAGACATCATCAGAGACGGATCCAAGAAGACCACGTCGAACTAAGGATGAGAGATCACAAGTGACCCAAGGCGATGATGCCACTGTTGAAAATAGCTGGTTCACACTGGTGGCGGGGGAAGTAGAGGGACTTGATCCAGCATCCCACGTGCCTGTGCACTCTCTATACCCTGTCGATTTTGCTTGGTGTTCTTCTCCTGCTTGCGGGTTGTGTGCCACGCGCTTGATTAAGCACCCCAGGTTCTCCTACTGTGCGCCCTTGGCCTCGACTTTAGGTAGCGCCTGTCGTCGGCTCGCCTTGTTCATAATCCAGGTACGCGTCGACTGTCTGAGCTCCTGCTCACCATTGGTGGTGCTCGAGCGTGCGGTTATGGTGTCGCACAACAAGGGAACACAGGATGTGGGATTGAGACATTGCTCATAGCAACCCGCAACAAGGCAAAGGATTCCCATCCAAACTTGCAGGAAGCGGAGGTGGTCACAAATGTGGACGTTGGCTCCATAGGAGTCTCAACAATGCACTCATCAGTAGGACAGTGGTGCGATGACGCTGCAGGAGGTGCACTAGTACGGGGGCATTTTAATTTGTTTCTTCTTTTCGGCGAGTGTCAGCCAGATAGACAGTACTCCCAACAAGATGACGATAAAGTGTCAAGATCAGACAAAGGGTCACCATCAGTAGCACGGAGGTGAACATTGAGCTTCGTGGGAGTCTCAACAGTGTGCTCATGAGTAAGAGCGGCAAGAGCAAGATCCTGGATTATTATTTTTGAGCAAGAAGATACCTTGATCCCAAGAAAGTAGCGAAGAGGGTCAAGATCAAACATAAGAAACTCCTTACTCAGACATGCCTTCACGAATTGATGATCATCAACATATAGAAGAAGAGTCCTACCAAGAGCAGAAAGGAGGACAAACAATGTCAGATCACGAGGACTCGTTGAAAACCAACAACCACCACCACAAAGGCAAAACACTCAAACCAGGCACGAGGGGCTTGCTTAAAGCCATAGAGAGAGCAATGAAGGCAACAAAGCATGTCATTAGGAGCAGAGTACCCGGGTGGTGGCTGCATTTAAGCCTCCTCATGCAGCTCGCCATTTAGAAAAAAACATTCTTAACATCCATCCGAGACAAACCTGTGGCATACATAGTTAACAAAAGAAGTGCGAGAAGTGGTCATATGGTTTGCAGGAGCAAAAAGTCTCATTGTAATTAGGACTCTTAATCAGGACCATGCTCTTGCTAAAAGCCACGAGCCACAAGACGAGCTTTGTAATGCTTAAGAGAACCATCAGAGCGAGTCATAACATTGCGGACCCACCAAGTGATGGGACGAACACGAGGAGGAAGAGCAACAATATCCCATGTGCCGATTTGCTCAAGAGCAACAATATCCCCTGCCATCGCAAGGTGCCATTTGGTATGAACAACATCACGATAAGAAGTCGGCTCAAGAACATCAGCACCAACGCTTGGAAGACCAAGGTGGTCAACAGGCGGAAGTGGATGAGGAAGCGAGTCATAAGTAGGTGGAGAGGGGAAGTGGCACATCATTAGATGCATTCACAACACGCGGACGATGTATATAAAAGTGAGGAAAAGATGGAAGAATACGAGTAACTTAGGTGATGGAGACGAGGAATCCACAACTAATGAAGGTGTATAGTCCTGTGAGAAGCGAGGTGAGGAAATCATAGGAGATGATGGCATTGGATCTGCAATAATTGGAGAAGCAGGAGCAGTACAACGAATGGATAAGGGATCAACTGGAGTGATAGGAGTGTCAGGATTTAAAAAAAGAAGATATCCTCCACTAAAAGGTCGAGAAAGATGGCCGCGAATAGAAGGGATGAGACTCATCAAAAGTCATATCTCAAGAAATAGGCATCCAACGACTAACATGATGCCAGCAATGATATCCCTTATGCTCATCGTTGTATCCTAACGAACTGAGCAGTCAGTTTGGTGCATTCACATGGGGCAAGGACATACCAAATACAACCAAACAATTGAAGCGCTGAATAATCAGGAAACGATCAAATAGACGCTCGAAAGGAGCGCCACCTTGCAGAGCAATGGATTGCTGAAGGGTGATGAGATAGATGGAAGTGGTGACAGACTCGACCCAAAAGTGCAGTGAAAGAGAGGCAATAACCATCAATGGACAAGCTGTCTCAAGAAGGTGACGATGCTTGTGCTCAGCCACGCCATGCGGAACATGAGCACCAGGATAAGGGAACCGAAGTCTGCTCATGAAGGATTCCATGCAACAACTTGGAGATATAATTCTCCACCAGAGTCACAGAACACACGAATAGGCAGCAAAAGGCTTTACTCAACTACGAGAAGAAATAAAGTATATCCAGGTGTGTCGAGAGAAGTCACTAGCGATGACCTCCTTTCGAGGCAAAGGAAGATGGACACTATCTCGCTATGAGTATAAGGTAACTGGACCTGTTTACTGTTTACGAAGCCGGCAACCTTGACACTTTAGAGGCATCGTCGGAGACAGATGCAAGAAGGCCACGTCGAACCAAGGATGAAAGATCACAAGGGACCCAAGGGGATGATGCCATTGCTGAAAATAGCTGGTAGACAAGGCAATAGATTGGTGGCGATGTCGGCAGAGGGACTTGATCCAGCATCCGTGCCTGTGCACTCTCTGTACCCTGCCGATTTGGCTTGGTGTTCTTCTCCTGCTTGCGGGTTGTATGCCACGTGCTTGATTAAGCACCCCTGGTTCTCCTACCGTGCGCCCTTGGCCTCGACTTTAGGTAGCGCCTGTCCTCGACTCGTCTCGTGCATAATCCAGGTACGCGTCGACTGTCCGAGCTCCTGCTCACCATTGGTGGTGCTCGAGCGTGCGGTTATGGTGTCACACATAAAGGGAACACGGGATGTGGGATTGAGACAGTGCTTGTAGCAACCCGCAGCAAGGCAAAGGATGCCCATCCAGACTAGTAGGGAGCGGAGGTGGTCACAAAGGTGGACGTTGACTCCATAGGAGTCTCAACAGTGCACTCATCAGTAAGAGTAGCACGAGTAAGAAGATCCTGGACATACTTCTCTTCAAAAATAAAGAAGTCATTAGAGGTAGAAGAAACCTCAATCTCAAGGAAGTACCAAAGAGGACTAAGATTGGACATAAGAAATTCATTATGACGAGTCTTCACCATAGGAGTCTCAACAGTGCACTCATCAGTAAGAGTAGCACGAGTAAGAAGATCATGGACATACTTCTCTTCGAAAATAAAGAAGTCATTAGAGGTAGAAGAAACCTCAATCTCAAGGAAGTACCAAAGAGGACTAAGATTGGACATAAGAAATTCATTATGACGAGCCTTCACCAAGGCAATGTACTTAAGAGTCGTTGCCGGTGATGATCGACATGTAGAAGTGTTCCACCACGAGTTGAATGGTGGACTGAAAGTGTAGGATAATGAGCACTCGTCAAAAATAAGCCGCAATCACCACCGGGACGAAGCGCTCAAACCAAGCACGAGGGGTTTGCTTAGGGCCATATAGACATCGACGAAGACGACAAACCATGCCATTAGGAAGAGAACCTAGGTGGTGGCTACTTGTAGGCATTCTTGACATCAAGCTGAGAGACAGACTAGCGGCGAGTAGAAGCCACATTGAGGAAGTGTGCAAAGAGTGGTCACATGGGCCATATATATAGGAGTAAATGTCTCTTCGTAGTCATGACCAAGTTCTCACCACTAAACGAGCTTTGTAACGCTCAAGAGTATCATCAGTCTTAACCTTGTAGACCCACTTACAAGTGATGAGACGAGCATGGGGAGGAAGGGAAATGAGATTTCATGGGTCGATGTGGGCAAGAGCATCAATCTTCGATGCCATCACATCCAGCCATTTGGGATGAACAACCTCACGGCAAGAAGTCGTCTCGGGAAGAGCTGCGCAGTAACCATAGCGGTCAATAGGCAGAAGCGGGCGAGCTCGAAAGCCATAACTAGGCTAAGCTGGAGGCGGTGCGTTGGCAACAAAGTGAGTCATAACATTCCCACAAGTGATGGGACGAACACGAGGAGGAAGAGAAACAATATCCCACGTGCCGATGCGCTCAAGAGCAACAATCTCCTCTGCCATCATAGAAACTAGAAAGCCACAATGTGATAGAAGGTGTAGAATCATGTGATAAGCGAGGTGAGGAAATCATAGGAGATGATGGCCACTGGATCTACAATAATCAGAGAAGCACGAGCAGTACGACGACTGGATAAGGGAGTGATAGGAGTGTTGGATTTAAAAAAAGAGAGATTTCCTCCGTTGAAAAGGTCAAGGAAGATGGATGCGGGTAGAAGAGAGGAGACTCTACAAAAGTCATATCCTAAGAAATAGGCATCCGACGACCAACATCATCCCAACAACGATATCCCTTATGCTCATCGTTGTATCCTAAGAAGACATTCCGAGCTCCTGCTCACCTTTAGTGGTGCTCGAGCGTGTGGTTATGGTGTCGCACAATAAGGGAACACGGGATGTGGGATTGAGACAGTGCTCATAGCAACCCACAACAAGGCAAAGGATTCCCATCCAGACTTGCAGGGAGCGGAGGTGGTCACAAATGTGGACGTTGGCTCCATAGGAGTCTCAACAATGCGCTCATCAGTAAGAGCAACATGAGCAAGCAGATTTTGGATATACTTATCCAGGAAATACGGAACAATCTCAAGGAAGTAGTGAAGAGGACCAAGATCAGACATATGAATTCAATATGACGAGCCTTCACAAAGCTAATGTACTCAAGAGTCGTCGTCGGTGATGATTGACATGTAAAAGAAATGTTCGGCCACGAGTTGAGTGGTGGACTGAAAGTGCAGTATCATGAGCACTCACCAAAAACCAACCGCAATCACCACTGAGACAAATCGCTCAAACCAGGCACCGAAGGTGGGGGGGGGTGCTTAGGGCCATATAGACAGCGATGAAGACGACAAACCATGCCATCAAGAAGAGAACCCAGGTGGTGGCTACATGTAGGCATTCTTGACATCAAGTTGAGAGACACACTAGCGGCGAATATAAGCCACATTGAGAAGTGTCCTAAGAGTGGTCGTGTGGGCCATATATATAGGAGCAAATGTCTCATCCTAGTCATGACCATGTTCTACCACTAAACGAACTTTGTAACGCTCATGAGTATCATCAGTCTTAACCTTGTAAACCCACTTACAAGTGTTGATAGCACAAGGAGGAAGGGAAATGAGATTCAACGTGTTGATGCGGGGAAGAGCATGAATCTTCGATGCCATCACATTGAGCCATTTGGGATGAACAACCTCACGATAAGAAGTCATCTCAGGAAGAGCTGCACAGTAACCACAACGATCAATAGGCAGAAGCGGGTGAGCTCAAAAGCCATAAGTAGGCTGAGCTGGAGGCGATGCATGGACAACAAAAGAAGATATAATAGTCGAGGGATATGGCTCATCAAAAGAATCCACACCACGTGGACTACGAGCGCAGTGAAGTCGAGGAACATGAGCAAAAGAAGGAACTAAGAGTGCCATTACTATCTACTGGGAGGGAAGTACCATTGACAATAAGAAAATGAACAGGAGAATATGGAGGTGGAATGGAGGACAAATTGGAAGAATCGTAAGTCGTATGACCAAGGATACATGGAGGTGTATCTGATATTGTAAAAAAAATAGTCTCTTGGTACCATTAGAGTAAGTAGCAAAACCTTGAAAACTTGTCGATGGAGAACCAAAAGAAGCAGCTACCAGACACTAACGTCATGTAATCTCTAGCATAGTCAGGGGCTCAATTGAAGAGGTCGACGAAGAAGTATCATGAGATGAAGAGCCTGACTCGGTTTTCCAGAAGCAGTTGGGGATTGGGGATCGTTCCAACCGGTTTTTTTGTTTCATCTTTTATCTGTTTTTATCTATCTTTTGTTTTCTCCGTGTTCGTTTTTCCTTTTTAATTTTGTTGAACCTTTTTCAAATTTGTGAACAATTTTTTATTCATGAACTTATTTAAAATTCTAATTTTTGAATTGCTAAAAAATGATTTCCTGAATGTTGTTCAAATTCATTATTTTTGATTTTTTAAACTTCCTACGCATTTATGAAGATTTTTGAGCATGTGAACATTTTTTGAATACGTGAATGTTTTTGGAATTTGGGAACAATTTTTGAATTCATTAACAATTTTGGAGTTCGTAGATGTCTTGAATTGGTAAACATTTTTTGAACACGTGAACTTTCTGGAATTTGTGAAATTGTTTTAGAATCCATGTACATTTTTTAATTTGACGTGAACATTTTATGAATTCACGATATTCTTCAACATGTGAACAATTTTTCGTATTCATGTACATATTTTTTGATTCACGAACCTGTTTTGAACACGTGGACATTTTCCAATATGTGATCAATTTTTGAATGCGTGAACATTTTTGGCATTGACATTTTTTTTTGGAGTTCGTGAACACTTTTTGAATTTGTGAACTATGTTTTGAACACCTAAACATTTTTGAGTTTATGAACTTTTTTAATTCACAAACATATATTTTAAATTTGTGAACATTTATTTAATTCGCAAACATATTTTTTGAATTTGTGAACATTCTCTAAAGAAATATAAAAGCGTTTAGATCACTGTGTGATGTATAAAGAATTATGGTCAATGTTATGTTAAGTGTTTGGGTCAAATTATTATTAGAAAGCAGGGCTTGAAGTTTGCCAAAAAAAAAGAAGATATCATTTGGGCTTGATAGGTTATGGCTATGTCCCACTCGGTCCTGTTTGCGTGGCCCACTATGGAGAAGAATACACCAACCATTTTGGTAGCGGGCCTATAATTCATCTCAGCAATTCAGTTTAGGCCTAATTCTCCAAATACGCTAGTCATCATCTCATTTCCTGTATTTCTCTTAGTCTCACTCCCAACCACTTCATGATCCGAAAGAGGCAAAACGCTCAAACCAAGCGCGAGGGCCTTGCTTAAAGCCATAGAGAGCGACGAAGTCAACAAAGCATGTCGTCAGGAGCAGAATACCCAGGTGGTGGCTGCATGTGTAAACCTCCTCAAGCCGCTCACCATTAAGAAATACATTCTTAACATCAAGCCGAGACAGACCTATGGCGAAAAGAGGCCACAAAAGAAGTGTGCGAGAAGTGGTCATATGGTTTGTAGGACATAGCAAACATAACCAGATAATTGAAATGCCGAATAATCAGGAAACAATCAAATAGACGCTTGAAAGGAGTGCCACCCTGCAGAGCAGTGGATTGCTGAAGGTTGATGAGATAGATGGAAGTGCCCAAAAGTGCGGCGGAAGAGAGGTAGTGACTATCAGCGGAAGAGTCGTCTCAAGAAGGTGATGATGCTTGCACTCAGCCACGCCATTCTGAGCATGAGCACCAGGACAAGAGAACCGAGGAAGATTACCCTGCTCAGCAAGGACTACACGTAACAAACTTGCAGATGCATTGTCCGGCAGTGTTAGCATAGAACACACGAATAGGGGTAAAGAACTGAGTGTGAACCGTGGCACAAAATTCTCATATCTAGATAAAACCTCACTACGGGAAGAAATAAAGTATATCAATGTCCAAGAGAAATCATCTATATATATTCTCCAACAGAGTCAGCATAGAACACATGAATAGGCGTAGAGAACTGAGTGTGAACCATGGCAACAAAACACTTATATATAGATAAGACCACTGTGGGAAGAAATCAGGGCCGGGCCGGGCCGGCGAAATCAAAGTCCCTGTGCGAAACTCTAAAATAAGCCCTACCTCATCCTCACTATAGAAAATTAAAAGAGTCGTAGTGTATATATCATCATGTCTTACATAGCAAGGAATACATTCAAGAATCATACCTATTTGAAGCTTGGTTGCATAGTCTTTACTTGAATAACATTATTCTTTTAGTGTTCTTTGAAATGAAATATTCAATTATATCCTCGTAATCAATGTTCTCCAACACTTCCCTCTCAAGTGCTATTGTTGCCAAATCAGTAAGCCTTTGTTATGTCATTGTAGTACGCATATAGGAATTCAATAGCTTCATTTTGAAAAGCTTCTTTCCGCTGATGCAACAGTCACAGGAATGGTTAATAGAACTTTGTATGCAATACTTGCATTGGGAAAATAATCATGTCACTTTTAAAACTTTAGATTTTCAACTAGCCCCATATCATCCTTTGTAACGAAATCTTTTAAGTAACCTCAACTCCACATACAGTCCATTGGCATCAATGTCAAATTTGCCATCTTTTTAAGGGCATCCTCAAGATTATCGCAAGAAGATTTCAAACTCTCATTATCCAATGATTTGGAAGTAAATAAGAAACCAAAATATTTTTGGTAACCCTCATATTTGTTCAAATCTGCTTGTAAGTGACATAATTGCTTGATCAACAATGGTTGTAAAATCATCGATTCTAAATTATTTCTCTGCAGATTGTCTTGCAACATTTGTGTCATCTGGGTTCTCATCAAAATATCTCTTTCTTTCCATTTCTCGTCTTTTTCTAAATGTTGTACCAATATCCATATCAAGTGCATTTTTTCGGCTATCTCCAATGCTTCTAAAAAGCCACTTCCTCTATACCTCTCGAAAAAAGTAATCAACCCTTTCACTTTCTCAATAGTAACGTATAAGCATATCCTTTGCTTGCAAGTGTTTGCTTACTAAATTAACAACATATAATACCTCATACCAAATGACTATTGCCACTATAAATTCATACTCCCTAGGTTCATTTGCCAAACCTTTTGCCTCGCTTCTCGTTTCTATATCATTATCAGTTTCGGATACCTAAAATGAAAAGAAAGAAAATATATGTTATAGTTGGAGATAGCCAAAGTTATTAGATAATAATCAATAGAAAAATATTGGGTACTTGAAGTAGAGCCTCCCGAATGTCTGCACATTGAAATCTGATAGCTTTAACATTGTCTACACGACTCTCCCAACGTGTAGCTAATACTAACTTGAGCGTCACTCCTATCTGTGTTATCTTTTAGAATCTTCCGTTTCTTAGTAAAATTGCGAAAGTTATATAAATGTGTTGGATGATATCACAAAGTGTTAAATTAAGGCTATGGCAGCCACAGGTAGAATAGATAGCTCTAGGATTTACATTCAGAAGTCTTCTTTGGACACCATGATGTTTTCCTTCATATCTGACCCATTATCATAAGCTTGTCCTCTCACATTATCTATATCAAGATCAAGAAGCTTAAGTTCATTCTCTAGCACTTCGAAGTCCTTGCCCAGTTGTATCATTTACATCTAAAAATCCTAGAAAGGATACTTCTACACAAACATGACTTGAAGATGAATCCACATACCTAACAATTAAAGACATGTTCTTGGTGGCTTGCAGTAGGGTACAATCAATAATGACCGAGAAATATTTTGCCTCTTTATTTTCTTAACAACCTCAAACTTAATAGCTGAAGCAAGCAAGTGTATCAACTCATTCTGAATCTTATGATCGAGATAATGAGCATGACTTTCTTCATTTGTAATACGGCGTACATGCTCTTGAATAACTGTGTTAAATTCAGCTGACATCTCTACCAGACCCAAGAAATTCCCATTGCTATCTTCATATAGTTTGTTGTTACTACCACGAAAGGCTAGATTATGCTTGGCAAGAAATTTAATAATCAAACAATTCTGAACAAAACTTTTCTCCGATGCTCCTTTTCATCCTCAAGTTGTCCTTGAGCATCTTTATCAATAGTTTGATGCTTCTGCAATCTACTACCTTACGGTTTATAAGGCTTGCGCGTATCCCTAGATCCATTATTTGGCCAACATAAGATGAATTGTATAGTCAAAAAATTATACCACTAGAAAGTATACGATTTGAAGTTTCTAATGATATATTTTTATGATATATGACTTGTAGTACATTGGTCCATTTGTCATAGAGATACGCGCAAGCCTTAAAAACCGGAAAGGAGGTAGTAGTACGCAGCTCATACCAAGTGGTCGTATTCAAAACATGATCTGCACTTGTCTCATGCTCTTTAAGTCTACTGCCAACATGTATCCAATCATCACACCCCTAGTTTGCCAACTGAGCTTGCCTATGCCCTTTTGTAAATAGTTTACAACCAAAGCAAAATACTCTATTGAGGTCCTTAGAATAGACAAGCCAATCTCTATCGCAATGCTCCCCTTTTGACAGAATTCTAGTATAGAATAGTGCAAAAAACCTTCTAGAATATCTATCCTTAGGACCTTTTTGAAATTGTTAGTCTCTTTTAGGGCCCTTTCAATCTGCTTAGGATTAAGAGAGCCCCAGTTTCTTGGATCAAATATATCAACATGAAATAAACAACCGACATCCGCAACAGGTGAAGTATTTGAGTTAACATCAATACTAGTTGTCCCGATGTCATCACCATTATTATCCATATCAGTGTTTGTGTTACCAATAAGATCTTCATCAACCTCATCATTAGTTTCTTTCTCTGCTTGTTCATCTCTATCAGGGTTAACATTTTTTTCAACTGTGAGGCCTTGATCCTGTGATTGATTATTAGAGGACACATGTGGTTCTTTTGCAACAAAGTTATCCATAGCTCCTTTCTGTAACTTCTCTGTTTTTTGTTTTCTCAAACGCTTTTGGTAACATGATTCATGTTTTCTATTCTGAGAAGACATGACTTGGACCTTGAGACATGTATAGAAAAGATGAAAACAACAAAATTAACAAGCTATTGGCATAAATTAAAATTGCTAGATGGAATGCGATCTGTAGAACTCACAGATCGATGGCCGACAGCTGATAGAAGCGTCATGTGCTGAATTGGATGGGGATGGACCGATGGAGGATAGCTAAGCGACTAGCGTCATACTGGAAAAAGAGGAGAGACGAACAGACAAGAGATGAGGGCAGGAAGCGGCGCCAGGGAGGACTCGTCCACTCGACCTAGTTTCCTCGATGGCTCGATGCCTTGATCGCTCGACGCCTAGGTTCCATGCAAGACTCTGCGGCCTAGACGGCTGGACGTGCTAGCGCTAGTGGGCGGCTTACAGGCCCATGCTGGGTTCCGAGTAGCAGACTTGCTGGTTGCTGCTTGCTATGGGCCTGCCTTGTGCTAGGAATTTCAGGGCCCCTGGAAATTTTGGGGGCCTGTTCCGTCGCACGGGCTGCACGCCCATGGGCCCAAGCCTGGAAGAAATAAAGTATATATCCATGTGTGTTAACAGAAATCATCTATAAAGATAATATAGCGATGACCTCCTTCCAAGCCAAAGGGAGATGGACCCCAGACATCAGACTGAACAAGGTTGACAGGACGATTGCTTGTGCTCCCGCTCGTCGATGGTGGCGCTCGAGTGTGCGGTGAGGGGGTTGCCCAACAGGGGAACACAAGATGTGGCATCGAGGCAGTGCACATAGCAACCCACAACCTGGCAACTGATGCTCAGTCGGACTGGTAGGGAGCGGAGGTGAATACAAAGGTGAACGTCGAGCTTCATAGGAGTCTTAATAGTGTGCTCATCAGTAAGGGCAGCGCGAACAAGAAGATGCTGATATACTTCTCTTGGGAAATAAAGAAGCCATTAAAGGTAGTAGAAACCTCAGTCTCAAGAAAGTAGCGAAGATGACCAAGATCAGACATAAGAAACTCACTATGACGAGCCTTCACAAAGGCAATGTACTTAGAATCATCGTCGGTGATGATCGGCATATAGTAGAAGAGTTTTCCCACGAGTTGAAAGGTAGACAAAAAGTGCACGATCATGAGCACTCGCTAAAAAACCGGCCGCAATCACTATAGAGAGGAAACGCTCAGACCCGACACGAGGGGTTTGCTTAAGGCCATAAGAGAGCGATGAAGACGACAAACCATGTCATCAGAAAGAGAATACCCAACATGTGGCCACATAGACCTCCTCATGCAACTCAACACTAAGAAAGGCATTCTTGACACCAACCTGAGAGACAGACCAACGGTGAACAGAAGCCACAACGAAAAGTGTGCGAAGAGTGGTCATGTGGGCCATAGGAGCAAATTTCTCATCGTAGTGATGACCATGTTCCCATCACTAGACGAGCTTTGTAATGTTCAAGAGAATCATGAGTATTAACCTTGTAGACCCACTTACAAGTGATGAGACGAGCACGAGGAGCAAGAGCATCAATCTCCGATGCCATCACATGCTGCCATTCGGGATGAGCAACAACGCCACAATAAGTCGTCTCGAGAAGAGCGGTGCTAGAATAACCATAGCGGTCAATAGGCGGAAGCTGGCGAGCTCGGAAGCCATAAGTAGGCTAAGCTGGAGGCGGTGCGTTGCCAACATAAGAAGACAGTAGTCGAGGGAGATCGCTCATTAGAAGAATTCACAACACCCGGACGAACCAGTATAGTAAGAAGACGAGGGGAAATCAATGGGGAAGCCTCAGGTAATAAACGAGGTGGGGAAGTCGCAGGTGATGATGGCGTGGGGTCTACAATGGTAGTATGGGAAGACATGGTAGGATGGGCGGACGAGGGCAACTCTTGAGTGATAGGTGTATTGGAAAAAGTGAGGAAATAAATATCCTCAATGGGGAAGGTCAAAGGAGAGGATGGACGTGGACATAAAGGACGAGACTCATCAAAAGTTACGTCCCGAGAAATGTGCATCCGACGGTTGATAGGATCCCAACACTGATAGCCCTTGCTCATCAATGTAACCTAAGAAGACACGTTCAACGGACTGGGTAGTTAATTTGGTGCATTCACGAGGGGGGGGGGGAGAAGAATGTAGCAAATGCAACCAAACAAATGAAATGTTGAGTAGTCAGGAGAATGACCAAAAAGACACTCGAGAAGAATGTCTGCCTGTAGAGCAGAGGAAGGATTAATGTTGATGAGATAGATAGAAGTAGAAACTACCTCAACCCAAAAGTGAGGTGGAAGAGAGGCGACGATCATCAACGCAAGAACCGCCTGAAGAAGGTGACGCTGGTTGCGCTCAGCAACACCATTCTGAGCATGAGCACCAGGACAAGAGAACTAAGGAAGTGTGCCTTGCTCAAAGGAATCCACCCAGCAAATGAGAGATATACCTAAGGATCTCGAAGTCGCTGAGTTCCACATGGAGCACACCTTGCTCCAGGCCACCATGCATTGCCTGTCACTGATCATGTTGGTCCCACTCTAAAGGAAAATGCGAATGTAATTCTCGATCGCCGCAAGTAACCATGGAGGTAGTTGCATGGCAATGGCTTGATAAACTAGGATGGAGAGAAGCACTAATTTGACAAGCATGAGCCAACCTCCCATGTTTAGTAGATTCTCAATCCAAGTGGGGATGCAGTTGAGAACTTTGTCTAGAAGAGGCTACAGGTGGACCGTGTGAATCTTGCACGACAAGGGTGTTAGACCTTTCAGCCTGAGCATTGATAGTTGTGGATGACACTAGGAGAGTTGGGACAATTTTCGTTGGTTTATTTCTCACACAATGCCATGCCAACCTGAGGGGTTGGGGATACATATTTATAGGCTGCTAGCCAACCAAGGCATATGCTAAGATGCTGCTAAGATGCCAGTCTAAGATGCTAGTCTAAGATGCTAACTGACAGTCCTTGATGGTCAAGAACAGAACTCTATCCTAACAGCCAGTCCTTGATGGTCCAGGACTTTATCCTCCTAACTGCCACAAGGACCATGGTCAAGAACAGAACTCTATCCTAACAGCCAGTCCTTGATGGTCCAGGACTTTATCCTCCTAACTGCCACAAGGACCATGTGCTGCAGCCCCACAAGGACCCTAGTACACAGACTTATCCATCATTCTCCCCCTAAGTCTTGTACGTCGTCTTGTGGGAGAGTTGAATCATCCCAATCCTGGAGCAAAGTTCGAGGAACTTGACCCTCCCAAGGGGCTTGGTGAGCAGGTCTGCGAGCTGATCCTTGGTGTTGATGTAGCTCGCCTCGATGCTCCCTTCTTCCACACAGCTGCAGATGAAGTGATACCTCAGTCGGATGTGCTTGCTCCGTTCGTGGAACACGGGGTTCTTTGCCAGGGCCAGGGCGGACTTGCTGTCCACCAGGAGCTGCACCGTTCTGGTGTCTTGAACGAGAAGATCACCAAGCAGTCGAGCAAGCCAGAGCGCCTGAGTACAGGCGGTGGAGGCCGCTATGTACTCAGCCTCACAGCTGGACAGGGCCACCACCTGCTGCTTGACTGATTGCCAGCTCACGAGACACTTGCCGAGGAAGAGGAGGATCCCGCTCGTGCTCTTGCTGGTGTCGATGTCGCCGGCGTGGTCGCTGTCGCTGTACCCGACGTAGTGTGCCGCCCCAGGGCACCTAGGGTAATGGAGGCCGTGGTCGAGGGTCCCTGCTATGTAGCGGACGATCCTCTTCACTGCCTGCTGGTGTTCCGACGTTGGTCGCTCCATGAACCGACTGACATAGCCGACGGAGAATGCCAAGTCCGGCCGTGTGTGAGTGAGGTAGCGAAGGCTCCCCACAAGGCGTCGGTACTGCGTAGCATCCACTTCCTCCGTCGTGCTGTCGCGACTTAGTTTCAGCCTCTCCTCCATCGGAGTGAGAGCTGGATGGCAGTCGGTGAGCCCAGCTAGCTCAACGATGCGCTTGGCGTAGGTGGACTGTCGAAGCGCGATCCCGGAGTGGTCCTGGTGCACCTCAATCCCTAGATAGAAGGAGAGGAGCCCCAGGTCACTCATCTGGAACGTGGCCTTCATGTCTTCCTTGAACGCCGCCACCTCTGCATCTTTGGTGCCGGTGATCACCAGGTCGTCAACGTAGACGCCCACCAGCAGGGCATTTCCTCCACTCCCCCGTCGGTAGACGGCAGCCTCATGCGGGCTCTGCTCGAAACCCATCTTCTTCAGCGTGGAGTCCAGCTTGGCGTTCCACGCCCTGGGTGCCTGCCGCAGGCCATAGAGAGCCTTGCGTAGGCGGAGCACCTTGCCCTCCTGGCCGGGAATCGTAAACCCCGGTGGCTGATGCACGTAGACTTCCTCCTTCAAGTCGCCATTGAGGAATGCCGACTTAACGTCCATGTGGTGGACACGCCAGCCCTCCTGGGCAGTCAGCGCAAGGAGAAGTCGCACGGACTCCATCCGTGCCATGGGAGCGAAAGCGTCGTCGAAGTCGACTCCTTCCTGCTGCAAGAAGCCTCGGGCCACCAAACGAGCCTTGTGCTTGATGATGGCGCCGGCTCCATCCCTCTTCAGCTTGAACACCCACTTAAGGGTGATTGCGCGGTGACCTCGAGGGAGATCAGCAAGCTCCCATGTGCGGTTTTGCTCGACCGCATCCATCTCCAACTTCATCGCGGCGCGCCATGCCGCGTCTCTCTCGGCCTCTGTAAAGGACCGTGGTTCGCCGTCTTCACACACGAGCTGTAGCTGCGCCTCCAGGTCACGTGGCACCAGTCCTGGCACCGGCTGGTCGCCGAGCACATTATCCATCGTACGGTACCGCAGCGGTTCGCCTCCATACCATGCGTCGACCCGCTCCTCGTCGTGAGTGAGCGGGGAAGCGAACTTCATCGGGTTGTGCTCTGCGTGAGCTGGTGCTGATGAAGACGAGCCCGGAGTGGCGACCGCCGGGGCTGGAGTATGCGGCGTTGCCGGTTGTGGTGTCGTCGGTGTAGCAGGCGCCGGAGTCGATGTAGTTTTGGGGGCCGGGGTAGACGTGCCCGGTGAAGAGGAGCTACTTGCTCCCCCAGCTTCCTTGAAGTGAGCGTACTCGACAATGAAGTCGTCATACGTCGGCGTCGAGCCGTCGTCCACCGCCTTGTCCCATTGCCAGCCTCGCCCTTCGTTGAACACGACGTCTCGCGCTGTGCGCACACGTTGTGTCTTTGGGTCGAGGATGCGGTAGGCCTTTGAGCCCTCCGCGTAGCCGATGAAGACTCCCGGAATGCTCCTGTCGTCGAGCTTGCCGATGTGGCCGAGCTCCTTGGCGAATGCAAGGCAGCCAAAGACCCGCAAATGAGAGACCGCCGGCTTCCGCCCATGCCAGGCCTCGTACGGAGTTCTGCCGTCGAGTGCCTTAGTAGGAGAGCGGTTGAGGATGTAGACGGCCGTTAGCACCGCCTCTCCCCAGAAGACAGCTGGCATCCCTCTCTGCTTGAGGAGAGCCCGAGCCATCCCCACAACCGTCTGGTTGCGCCGCTCGACGACGCTGTTTTGCTGCGGGCTGTACGGCGCGGAGTAGTGGCGCTGGATGCCCTCATCGGCGCAGTACGACGCGAATTCAGCCGCCGTGAACTCGCCGCCGTTGTCAGTGCGCAACACGCGCAATTTGCGGCCGCTCTCCGCCTCCACACCAACCTGCACGCGCCTGATGGCGTCCGCCGCTTCTCCCTTACTGCCGAGGATCATCACCCACATGTAGCGGGAGAGATCGTCGACGAGCAGCAGGAAGTAGCGTCGACCTCCTGGTGTGGCTGGCGTCACCGGGCCGCACAGGTCTCCGTGCACGAGCTCCAGCTTCTCCTTAGCCCGAAAACTCGCCTGTTGGGGAAAGGGGAGTCGTCTCTGCTTTGTCAGTACGCAGATGTCGCAGAACTGCTCCACATGGTCGAGGCATGGCAGGCCTCGCACCATCTCCTTGGCACTTAGACGCTTCAGGGCCTCAAAGTGAAGGTGCCCAAAGCGCTCATGCCACTGCCACGCCTCGTCGTCTCGACGGACAGCGAGACAGACCGGTTGTGCCACCTGCACATCAAGGACGTAGAGTCGATTTTCACCTCTGGGCACCTTGGCGAGAAGGCGACGCTGGCGATCCCAGATGCGTAGGACCCCATGCTCAATCAGCACGCGTGAGCCGTTCTCATCCAGCTGTCCCAAGCTGATGATGGAATTCCTTAGCGCGGGGATGTAGTAGACACCGGTGAGCAGCCGGTGCTCTCCCATCTTGGTGGTGAAGATGACGGAGCCGACGCCCTTTATCTCCACAGCGGAGGCATCCCCGAACTTGACGGAGCCTCGCGCATCGGAGTCGAGCTCGGCGAAGAATTCCCTTCGACCGGTCATGTGGTGGGTGGCGCCAGTGTCGAGGCACCACCCCGTAGCCTTGTCCTTCCCGGAGCCATCGCCGAGAAGAGCGTGTGCTTTTGGCTCATCGAGGTGGATGAAAGCCTTTGCGACTGGAGTCGCCGAGGGTAGCTCAATGCTTGCATGCGCCATGAACAGAGCCGTCTCCTCCTCCTTCGCCTGTGCGACGTGAGCCTGGCCTTGTCGTGGTTGCCGACACTCATTGGCCCAATGGCCAAACCGGCCACAGTTGTGGCAACTGTTGTCTTGTGCCGGCCTGGGCTTGCCAGCGGCGCCGTCCTTGGCGCCTCCGCGGGCGTCACCTTCGGCACGTCCTTGTGCCCTGCCCGGGGGGCCTCTTCGCGCCTTACGCTGCTTGCCACGCTTGCGGCCGCCCGTCGAGGAGGAAGGCTCCCCCTTCTTCTTGTCACCAAGGCTGGGATCCCACTGCTCCCGAGTTAGGAGCAGCTTCCCGCCGGTGGTGACGGGCCCCGAGGGGGGCTGTGGCTCGTCGGTGTCGACGACCTTGAGTCGACCTCTCGCCTCCTCGATCGTCATCGTGGAGAGGTCCAGCAACGACTCGATCGAGCGAGCCATCTGCTTGTACTTCTCGGGAATGCACCGAAAAAGCTTCTCGACAGCTCTCTCCTCGGTGTAGGTGGCATCGCCAAACTTCACCATCTTCTGCAGCAGAGTGTTGAGACGGAGAGCAAAGTCATCAACGTCCTCACCTGGCTTGAAGCCCAGGTTCTCCCACTCCTTACGAAGTGCCTGCAGGGTGGACTTGCGAGCACGGTCGCTGCCGATGCGTGCTGCGGCGATGGCGTCCCAAGCCTCCTTGGCAGTCCGCTTGTTGGAAAGCGAGAACCGCATCTCGGGCGGGACTGCGGCGATGAGGGCGTCCAGCGCCCGTCGATCCTCTAGGTGGTCGACGTTGCTGTCCTGGACTGCCTCCCACATGCGCCGCACCTGGAGCCTGACCTTCATGATCCCGGCCCACTCGACGTAGTTGGTTTTAGTGAGGGTAGGCCACCCAACACTGGAACCAACATCCCTGACCATAGTTTGGACCTCGTAGAGGCCGCGGTCCTGGTCGTTGCAGCCGCCGTCGCGGTGCGCGCCTCCACCTGGAGCGCGGGCGTGCTCGGCTGCCCACTGCGCCGATCTGCGTCGGCGCCGTCGTCCGCAGGCTCGGAGCTGCTGGAGCTGCCGGGGCTGCCGCGGAGTGCCTTGGCATCCGCCGTAGCCTCACGGGCTGCTTCTGCTGCTGCTGCTGCTTCTACCTCCGCCCTGGCTGCTTCTACCTCCGCTCTGGCTGTTGCCAGCTCCGCTGCAGCCAGCCTCGACACTCTTGCCGCCGCAGCAGCCGCTGCTACAGCCGCTCGCTCACGCTCCTCTGCCACGGCGCGCTCGGCCTCTTGCCGGCGCCGCATGCTCGAGGTAGCCGTGTGCTGAGAGCGACCTGCAGACATGGCTCGCTGCAGGGGGGCTGTTGCGTGAAGAGGAGGCTGATGAAGACGAGCTGCTGCTCGATAGTCCGGAGGGAGGAAGGTAACCAGAGGCAGACGGAGCAGCTGCTGCTACCGACTTGGGCTGCTCACAGGAAATGCTCAGGGTGCAGGTTAACCTGGCTCTAATACCACTTGTTAGACCTTTCAGCCTGAGCATTGATAGTTGTGGATGACACTAGGAGAGTTGGGACAATTTTCGTTGGTTTATTTCTCACACAATGCCATGCCAACCTGAGGGGTTGGGGATACATATTTATAGGCTGCTAGCCAGCCAAGGCATATGCTAAGATGCTGCTAAGATGCCAGTCTAAGATGCTAGTCTAAGATGCTAGTCTAAGATGCTAACTGACAGTCCTTGATGGTCAAGAACAGAACTCTATCCTAACAGCCAGTCCTTGATGGTCCAGGACTTTATCCTCCTAACTGCCACAAGGACCATGGTCAAGAACAGAACTCTATCCTAACAGCCAGTCCTTGATGGTCCAGGACTTTATCCTCCTAACTGCCACAAGGACCATGTGCTGCAGCCCCACAAGGACCCTAGTACACAGACTTATCCATCAAAGGGGAGGCTGAGGTAGATGCATGGGAGCGCTAGGAAAACACACTCTAAGCTTAGCATAATCACTTAAATCTCGGCAATGCTGCTACAGATTGGTGCAAACACTTGTAAAAGTTGGTGCATAAGCTTCGTGCCACCAAGATAGGTTGCCGCATGTCGAAGATAGGACGATGACCATGCCGACATTATACACTGCCATGAGGTGCTTGACGCCATGCCAGCACGATGGCTCTAACATGACAACGCTCTTCGCATGGACCAACAAGGCTTTAAGCACTTCCAGCACAAAGAAGAAACAACAAAGACAAAAGGGGGTCACCTTGCCACAGGCCATGACGGTGATGAATATGCCTTCCGGGCACCCTGTTGAGGGTGTCTATGGCAGAATCATTCCGACCAACTCGATGAATTTGCTGCCAGTGCCTGCGTGCTGTGAGACCATAGGAGGAAGGGCCATGAGACTGAATTGAATGCCTTCGCAGTGTCAACCTTGAGCATGATGGTTGCGATGCGTCTAGCGTGCAAGCCCTTAGTGGTGAGCATGAAGGAGCTCTAGTTTTCCTTGATCAGTTCCGGGAGCCGAGGCACGGCATGGAGAGCAAGCAGCTTGGAGAAAAGCCTGCCAAAGGTATTATGCGGCAAACGGATCAGGTGGAAGTGCGTGACATTGTTTGAGTTTTTCTTCCCTGGCAACAAGACGATGTGGGCATTGTTGGGCTCGACGAGGCAACCCGATATAAGCAAATAGAGCTGCTGGACGACTATGACAAGCTCATCTTTAATGATCTGCAAAGGGAGTTGGTAAAACAACTCTACCAGGGATGGCGCAACCCATGATGGACAAGTAGTCTGCCAGCGTCTACTCCTTATCCTCATGGGTCAAGGCGACAATACTGTCACGGGTAATGGCAACCATGTGATTTGTGCAGTGGCAATGGCACACATGGATGTAGAAGTAGCACATGTTTGCGTCTCCCTCGGCTAGCTAGTGGACGCGGAGGGCTGGCGGGCGATGATGCAATTGAGGGAGGCCAAACCAAACAACTCAAGCTTCAACTCTTTACGCACATTAAGCTCCTTTTGGGACAGCTGTCAAGACTCCTGCACCGCGTTTAGCTGGAAAATGATTTTCTAGGCCATGAGTTGTTGTAGCTTGATGCTGCCAATATGCCGGTCGCTCCACGGCTGCAATGTGTTGTCCGTATGCTTCAGCAGGACACCCAAACGCTAGAGTGGGCGAAGGTGCGACGACACATGCTAGGCATCGGCAACCACCTGTCGGAAGCCATCAAAATTCGGCCAAAGATTCTTGAAGTGGGACTGGTGAGCCCTAGGCATCAAAGCGTGGTGTACAGGCTGAATCTAATGCCATGGAGGATTCTGTGCAGAAAAAGAACTAGGACGTCATTATCCCCAATTCGTCAAACAAAACAAGTGGTCTGGCTGCAACAACATTGGTGACTGTTGCTCGTTGCTTCAACTGTAGCGCCGCCCGATGAGGTTGATCTCACGAAGCCCAGGGTCATCAAGGAAACGGTAAAATCTGCCCATCTATCTTTTTTCTAGGTCAGCGTTATTCTTACCCCCCTGGCCCGCTAGATCAAGTTGAAGTCACCAGTGACGACCCAAGGACCAGGTTGTGAGGAGCGGAACTGATAGCTCTTGGAGGAAAGCAAAGCGATCTGCATCAGGGAAAGGACCACATACGATCGACAATCACCAAGGGGGTGCATGAGACGAACACAGAGAGTAAAGGTTCAAGTCGGTGCATTAAGGCCTCACACGTTTCAAGAAGACCACTCCGAACTAAGGATGAGAGATGAGAGTAACACAAGTGACCCAGGAGATGATCCCACTGCTGAAAAGAGCTGGTAGACAAGGCAACCGAGGTGGGGAGACTGGCGGTGGAGGCAACGGAGGGAAAGTGAAACCAGTGAAGCTCCCAGAGGTCCTGGGAGTTACAACATCGGGGGTTAGCACCAAGGAGAGCGCCAGTGTGACGGTCTGAAACATAGCATGAGTCAAAGTCGAGAATTACCTGACAACCAGAGTCAACAATTTAAGGGGTAGCCCGGTGCACGTAGCTCTCGCTTGCGCAGGGTCCAGGGAAGGGTCCGACCGCTTTGGGTCTATAGTACGCAGCCTTTCCCTACATTTCTGCAAGAGGCTGTTTTTGACCACCAGAAATGAGCTGCATGGTATGTCGAGGAACATGAAAAGACGAAGTGCTAAGAAGTCTTTGGCCATTAACCAGGAGGGAGATACCTGTTAGGAAATATGCAACTTGTATTTCTAGGTGGCCATATGCCATTATATGCAAAAAAACCTTTATAGAACGGGGAAAATACAAAAGGGTACACGGCTAAATATATAACTCTTAACTTCCCCTCCCTCAAACTCATGGTGGGTCAATAGCACTGAGCTTGGAGAGATAGAGATAGAAGTTGTGTTGTGCTCTAGTTTGGACCTTCCTAAAGAAATCCGCCAACTGTAACTCGGAAAGCACATATTGAGGAGCAATAACGCGAATCCTGCACACCAGCACGCACAAAAAAAGCATCAACACCAATATGCTTGGTGAGGTCATTCTTCATAGGGTCACGCGCAACGTTATGAGCACGTGTATTGTCAGACAAGAGCAGAGTAGGTGTAGTGACAGAAACACCAAACTTCTGAAGTAACCACCGTAACCAAGTCACCACTATCGTCAAAAGAGGCAAAGCTCATGACTCAGTCTCTGCACTCAAACGTGGAACTGTAGTCTTCTTTGTCTTCGAGGCAGTGAGAACCACAAGAAAAACACAGTAAGCAAAAAGTGAACGACGATCCCAGGAATCACTAGCCCACATAGCATTTTAATAGGCTTGAAGTTGTAATGAACTGGAGCAGGGAAAGAACATATGGTGAGAAATCGTGCCACGGAGATATCAGAGAACACGAAGGAGGTGACTACAGTGAATCAATGTGGGCGTAGAGACAAACTGACTCAAAATACGGACGGGATAGGAGATATCTGGACGAGTAACATCTAGATAAACAAGACGATGATAACGCATTGGATTAGACAAGGGTCACCATTAGTAGCACAAAGGGGAACATTGAGCTCCATGGTAGTCTCAACAGTGCACTCATCAGTAAGAGCAGCACGAGCAAGAAGATTCTGGATATATTTTTCTTGGGAAATAAAAAAGCCATTGTAGGTAGAAGAGACCCTATCCCAAGAAAGTAGGGAAGAGATCCAAGATCAGACAAAAAAACTGCTCACTAAGACGTGCCTTCACAAAGGCAATATACTCAGGGTTGTCGCCATTGATGATCATGTCGTCAACGTATAGAAAAGAAGAAGAGTCGGACCACAATCAGAAAAATATATCCAGAAGAAGAGTCTGACCACAATCAGAAAAATATATCCATCAGAGGTAGAAGAGACCTCTATCCCAAGAAAGTAGCAAAGAGGGCCAAGATCAGACATAATAAACTGCTCACTAAGACGTGCCTTCACAAAGGCAATATACTCAGGGTCGTCGCCATTCATGATCATGTCATCAACATTCTAACCTATAATGAGGCTGGCCAACTCGGCCTCCCAGTGCTCCCCCAGATTGAAGCTTTGTTTGCCGTTCGATGGAGCTGCTTTTGGTCAACTGGTTTGTCTTGGCCGCCAGATTTGTTCTGCCAGTTTTCACCGCGCGGTTAATTTTCACTATCCATGACTGGTGGGCTCGTTCTTCCTCCCTATTGTCTGGGTGAGCCATTCGTGGGTGCGAGCGAACCTGTCCTCATACGCCGTGCGTCATGCGGCTCGTCGTGGTCATCTCCGCTGTTGCATGCAAACCCCATATGAACTCTAGCCTCCAATCATAGTCACCACATCCGTCCCTCCTCCCCCACCCCTCGTCCGCCACCGTCCATCCCCACCTCCTATCCTGGCTCCTCTTGTACCTCGTTTTCCTCGCTTCCCCATTGCTCGCCCCCTTGCCCGGATCGGACACATGTCGTCTCCGTGGGAGACCAGGGCGACAGGGTCTTCATGGCGGGGGTGGAGGAGTACGGACGGTCATTAGGCTAGCGGCGGAGGGATGAAGCAGTGAAGCCCGAGTTCTAGGTGGTGCACGCATCGCGGGGTGGAGAAGAGGTCAGCGTGGGGCACAAGGAGCAGCAGGTGCGGAACAGTGGGGCTTTATCTCCTCTTGTCCAGCACAGGCTGCTGAACAAGATGAAGGGAAGCCAGGGCGCCTCAAATGGCGGCTGCTCCTCTCCAGCTTGGACCAGAACCCCGGCAACCGCGTAAATGCCGAGAAACGAGCAGAGCAAATGGCGCAGCCGCCTCCTCCCCTCGCTTGCTTCCTTCTCTTGGAGCCCCTGTTCCAGTTCTCTCTCTCTCTCTCTCTCTCTCTCTCTGGATTTGCTTATGAATTAACTCTTGTGTTCTTGATTGGGTTTTGGTTCAGATAGAAGAGATCCATGCTTACAAACTTTTGGGATAACCGAGTTTGTCAATGCCAAGGTATATGCTTGGTTTCTCCACTTCCATCCCATGATTTGCAATTTCCCCATATGATGCATTGATACCATTCCATTGTGTGATTCTTCTGCAGAAAATAATCATCGGGTTTTCAAGTGTAGGCATCGTGTGAAAGCCCAATTAGTGTTCCTGGTTCATGAATTTAAGAACACATTCTCATCTCCCTGCTGTCTATGTTCCATTGTTTTAGATTTAAAAGTGCTTTAGATGATTCTTGATGCCCTGTCCAACCTTTCCATTTCAGGCATCATTTCTAAGTTGTATGGCATCCACGAATTTCCTGATAGTTTGTTCTGCACCAGGCTGCCTCATGTAGGATTTTGGCGCTCATGATCTACCTTGATTAGCTGACCTGCTCCCAGGCCTACTTCCCCTCCCCTCTGACCTCTCTCCCTCTATGTATGATGTTTGATATGTGTTTTGGTTCAAATTTGACATGACTATTTGATTGATGCTTGGTTTAGAATGGAACAAGTTCTATAATTGGTAGAAGAGTCCTATGTCATACTTTGTATTTTTTGTCAGGATGGATGCTTCATAACAGGTGTATGGAAGCACAAAAGTAGACTCATATAAACTGCAGTTGCAGTATCAGCAATAAGCAAGGGAAGTATCACATGTTTCTATCAAAACTGTGTATAAATTTAAGAGCTTAGCAAGAGAATAGCATCTCTGTTCCCGGAGAAAAAAAATTAAGAGCTTAGCAAGAGAATAGCATCTCTGTATAAATTTTAGAGCTTAGTTTTTTGCATATGCATGTAACAGCAACTCTTTTGTGTTCTGGTCTTAAATATCTTATTCATGATACAGTAATCTGCACCAAGCTTACTATGTTGAATTTCGGTAAGGGCAATCCCTTTGTTTATGCATCTTCTTTAACAAAAGAACGATATTTGGGTTATCATCTGAGATGTGCTTGATTAATGTCTTTCAGGCAATGTATGATGCCATTTGCGACCTTCTTCTTGAGCAAGCTGAAACAGGAGTAACTCCATTAATCATTATGTAGGTATGTTAATAATCATTATGTCACATTGTAATTCCATCACAAGAATCATCTCTCCTATTTCATCCTCTGAATTTCTGTACTGCTGGTGCTTACATATATGTATATTTCACTTCTGCTTGAGTCTCTCTTGTCTGATCCGGTATTGATGATCTATGTGGCCGAAAAAAAAATACATTGCCTGTGAATTTGTCTAGATGCATCATGATATCCAGCTGTGTTGCTATGGCTTCAAATTATGTCTACAGAGTGTTATTGATGGTTATTTTGCATGTTGGGTTATATTAGCAATGTGCCTTGAAATTATTTTCCCTCCTCGTCTTGGTGTCTTGTGTTGGTATGGCCTAAAAATATGTATTAAGAATTTATGATTGCCATTTGCATGTTGGGTCATATTAGTGATGTGGTTTATTTATTCATGGTTCAGATTGTTTGTTTGGTCTTTTAATTTACACATTTGTCCGTAATTTTTTTATATGTATATATACAGTCGTCTTGGAATGGGATATGATTCCTTTTGGTATTTCAGTTTACATGTTCATCCTAGGAATCTTGATATCTGGTTGTGCTGGTACAGTTTTGTAATTTTTCGCCTGGAATCCATCTATCGAGTCTGCCTTTTCTTTGTTCTGTTCATCAAGGTTTGCTCCCTTCTTTTAATGCATTAGCTTTGTTTTAATTGTACTCTTGTGATGCTTGTTGGTTAAGTGATGATTTTACATTTTGGATTAGGCCGACGTGTTGTGTTCTATTTTGCGTCGTGCTGCTTATATTTTGTGGTTGCCTGTGGACAGGATGTGTGCACTTGTTTCCATTGTACCTATTTTGGAAGCTGTGGTAGCGCAATAGGCTTTACCAGCGCTTGCATACTTGCGTGAGGTCGCAGAACATAATAGTCTGGCGCATCCTGCTATGTACATAACAGTGTGATACAACACCTATAGAAATTGCTGCAGACTATTGAAGAAGAGAGCCTGTGGAGATTGGACGCGGAGTATGTGAACTCGAGTGCACAGGAGTTCGTTATCTGTCCCGTTCGGTACTGCGCTGTGATTCGGTGCATTGAATGCTCGCAACAGGCCCGTGGTCGACCAGGAATTTGGAAATTGAGATATACGTAGAGGTGCAGACCTGACTGGTGGGCAATAGCTCTGACGGACGTTGGGCCGCCGTCGACTGATCGGAGGAGAGCCATGGCTCGGGACGTCGGTGCCGTCCCGATCCATGGTTCAGAATTGTTGCTTTTTCGGTAGTATCGATAGTGATCGAGTAAATGCAGGGATGGGTAGATGCAAGCAACTGTCTCCTACCTTACGAGACTAGATCTTTCTTCTCTTGAGGTCGGTGATCGGGAGGAGGCGAGTGCGGCTGCCGGAGAAGATGGACTTCTTGATGCAACCGATTAACAGGTGAGAAAATCTGTTATATATTGCATGTTCGGTTATTCAGTATGAAGATCTAATCAATTCTACACTGGGGGCGTGGGGCGGGAGCGATTGCAGTAGTGTTTTGCTGTAGGAGGTGAACGACAGTGACAAACCCATGGAGCCCCTCTGGTACCCAGTGATGGCGCAGCTTCGCGGCCAGATCTGTGAGACGGAAGTGGCGGCGCAGCCCCTTGTCGAGATCGACCCCAAGCCTCAGAGCAAATCCATAAAGCACATCGACCCCAAGCCTCAGAGCAAATCCATAGAGCAGATCGACCCCAAGAGTCCAGGATGGACGCGTAGGTAAAGATCTTTTTGCTGGTACTGATATTTTCTGCTGGTTAAAGTGCTGCAAAATTCAGTCTGAAAAGTGACTGCTGCTGGCATTCAGTGATTTTCCTGTAATAAACTGTTTCAGCACTATCGATGACTTCACGTACAGGCGACGTGTGTCCACATAGACTATGTTAATTGATTTTGCTGGGAACAGATCTTAAAAGTTAAACATTGAATTTTCTTTTGTTCAAGTCAGTTTGCATTGTCTGATTCAGAAAGTAGATGATGACACACCATAGTGTGCATTGCCAGTTTGGTGCAAATGAAGAGTCAGGATTGGGGCTGCCGAACCAGGCTGAGCGCCATGCCCCGAATAGGATTTCAGCAATGGAGAAATCAATCCCGGGTTTGCCGAAAACCCTGTTGACAATGTCATTGTGCCAAAATTAGGAATGAGCTTTGACGCACTGGGGAAGCTTATGATTTTTACAATATGTATTCGTGGGAGAAAGGGTTTTGGCATCAGGTACAGAAAGAGCAGGCTTAACGTGAGAGGACAAGATGCATGCAATAGATATTCTGTGGGTGTGCGTTATGTTCAAATTCTAGAATAATTTCCAGCACGTACTACTAGCTAAGTGTGCTCATGGGTGGTGACTGAATTTTGGCCTGTTTGATTTTTCGACAGGGGAAGCATATAGTGGAGAACACAAGATCCTGTCGTGGCGAATGCCCTGCTCTCATAAGACTTTTGTGTTCGAAAGACAACGGGTGGTACATAGCCGAGCATAGGGAGGAGCACAACCATTCACTGTCTCCCATTTTTGGGCAGACAATACACTGGCCTTCACACAAGCATATTGATGTATACGGCGGGTATTTGGTGAAATAGCTACGGTAGAACAACTGAACCTTGCCAAGGTGTACAACATTATTGGGAGTTTCTTCGGGAGGATGGAGAACGTGCCTCTCACAAAGAGCCTTGTGGAATATATGCGGTAAAATTAGCCGTGAACAAGCCGAATATGATGTTAGAAAAACAATGGAGGTGTTTCAGGAACTTGGTTCAAAAGATCAATCATTCACATATCAGGTTCAAGTTGACAAAGAGGGGAGGATCAACAATTTGATGTGGGCTAATGGGAACAGTAGACTCCAGTACACTTCTTTGTAGATGTTGTCACCTTTGATACAATGTACATACCAACCTGTATGACATGCTGTTTGGTCTATTTGTTGGAGTGAACAATCATTTTCAGAGCATAATACTTGCGTGCTAGTTTGGGATGAGAAAGTCTAGGCATTCGAGTGGGTTTTCTTAGAATTCATTAGGATGATGAGCTGGAGTGCACCCCAGACAATTCTTACAGGTTAGTTATTCTGAGAACATGCTAATCATTTAAAACACTTTGAGAGATAATTCCTTTTGATTGGGACAAAAATTAAATTCCATTCCTTCAAGTGCAGACCAAAACCGTGCAATGGAAGTAGCAATAAAAAATTGTCATGCTAGACACGACACATCGTTGGTGCAAAGTGGCACGTCCTAAAGAAGGCAAAGGAGTCCCTAGGTTAGTTGTATAGTAAGAAGAGCGACTTCCAGGCAGAGCTCCACAAGGTTGTGAATCCCATGCTGACCATAGATGAGTTTGAAGAAGCGTGGAAGTTTCTCATGGAGAAGTACAACCTCAAAAACCACCCATACATGATGCAATACACACTCACTCCAGAGAAAGCCGAATAATATCCGTTGTAGTATTGCCACTGCGAACGTTAACAAACTCATAGTCGAAATCCAAGCTAAAACTATGGTGGGTCGTTCATTGGCCAGCGGAGTTCTCAGCATAACATCAAGAGAGGTGACGGAGTCACATTACAAAGTATAAAGCAACGTATAGCAACAAGGCCATGTAACCAGCAAGAAGCTAAAGCGCTATGTGGCAACACATATATTGGCATAATCTTGAATACTATGAAATATCGATTCCATATAAACAACGCCCAAAGCAAGGACCACCGAGTCTATTGTATCAAACATCATGGGGTTGAGCTACTCCATAACTTTTTTTAGAACAGTTCTAAGAAGTGTCAAACTTTTTATTCAACCATCATCATCATTTCTTTTCTTCTTGTAAAAGTAGAGATTGTGACAATGTCTTTCACAAGATCACAAGATTGTTTCCAAGCTAAGCAAAAAGTTTAACAAAGTGCAAAAAAAAACATTAACTTGGGAATATGGGGCCTAACTTGAGCAAGTGATTCCCTTAAACAAATACAGAGCAATCATACTTAAGTAGGCATATCAAACAATGAGACACATGATTGCATAGTATTTATCAGATGAGGATCATTGCACAAGACTCTACACAAGCAAAAATAACTTCCCCAAGCTTAGAACTTTGCAAGAACTAGTCTCAAGAAAATTATGAAAAGAGAAAGTGCGTTTATTAAAGAAGAGTATGGAAAGTGGCTACCTCCCCAAGCTTACATGTAAGCAAGGTTAATAAAAATTTATTACCATTGAGGTGCAAATAACCTCTCCTTTAATGGGCATGAACCTACGCTTCATCAAACGTTTATGATGTTGTCCGGTGGAACTGGGCACTTGTAGCTGAAGATTTTGTCGAATCGAAGCGACCGAATGGCTTGTGAGGTTTTTCACATGATTGGCAGCATACCCTACATGTCACCACACTAGGTCCAAACCTCTGCAAAAATAAACACACAAGATAAAAGGAATAGACGGATCGGTACACGAACGTAGTTCGTATACCCGACCAGGAAAAAGAAATAAAATAAAATATGAAGAACTACAAAGTTTATTGTTTAGGATGCTTCAAGGGTGAATAATATGCATTAAAGTGTAAACGGATGGTTAAAATATAAACCACCTCGGCTTGAAGAAATAAATAAATTGGATATTTTCTTGCCTTGGTACGAGGGAACGTACAACCACTCATGGCCGTACGATCCATCGTCTTTTACTTCATTTTGGCACACGGCGTTGACACTGCTACCTCTTGAGCATGCGTTGGTTTTCCATTAAAGAGGAAAGGGTGATGCAGCAAAGTAGCGTAAGTATTTCCCTCAGTTTTTGAGAACCAAGGTATCAATCCAGTAAGAGACAACGCACAAGTCAGCTAATACCTGCACAAACAATTAAGAACCTCACAACCAACGTGATAAAGGGGTTGTCAATTCCTTCACGGTCAATCGTAAAAGTGAGATCTGATAAAGATAGTAAAGTAAATATTTTTGGTATTTTTATTGTATAGATTGAAAAGTAAAAATTGCAAAATAGTAAACGAGATGTGATGTAAATAAAAGAGATGCAATATAATAAGAGACCCGGGGGCCATAGGTTTCACTAGTGGCTTCTCTCAAGATAGCATGTATTATGGTGGGTGAACAAATTACTGCCGAGCAATTGATAGAAAAACGCATAGTTATGAAGATATCTAAGGCAATGATCATGAATATAGGCATCACGTCTGTGTCAAGTAGATCGAAACGATTCTGCATCTACTACTATTACTCCACACATCGACCACTATCCAACATGCATCTACAGTATTAAGTTCATAAGAACAGAGTAACGCTTTAAGCAAGATGACATGATGTAGAGGGATAAACTCAAACAATATGATATAAGCCCCATCTTTTTATCCTCGAAGGCAACAATATAATACGTGCCTTGCTGCCCCTACTGTCACTGGGAAAGGACACCGCAAGATTGAACCCAAAGCTAAGCACTTCTCCCATTGCAAGAAAGATCAATCTAGTAGGCCAAACTAAATCGATAATTCGAAGAGACTTGCAAAGATATCAAATCATGCATATAAGAATTCAGAGAAGAACCAAATAATATTCATAGATAATCAAGTTCATAAATCCACAATTCATCGGATCTCGGCAAACACACCACAAAAGAGTATTACATCGAATAGATCTCCAAGAACATCGAGGAGAACTCTGTATTGAAGATCAAAAAGAGAGAAGAAGCCATCTAGCTAATAACTATGGACCTGAAGGTCTGTGGTAAACTACTCACGCTTCATCGGAGAGGCTATGTTGTTGATGTAGAAGCCCTCCGTGATCGATTCCCCCTCCACCAGTGTCGGATCACGGGTTCTGGCAAAACCCTCAAGGTTCGAACACTGGGGTGCGCGCGAAGATCTCCCCCCTACCGATCCATGTCCTAACTCAGCTAAGATCTTACGAACCAACTCGACGAACTCGCAACACAAAGGACACAAGATTTATACTCGTTCGGCCACCGTTGTGGTGTAATATCCTACTCCAATGTGGTGTGGTGGATTGCCTCTTGGGCCGAGGATGAATAGTACAAGGGAAAGAACAACCTTCTGAGGAGAGGTGTTCTTGTGCTTGGTGGATGTGGTTGTGAGGATGAACTAGTTCTAGTCTAAGATGAGGTCGCCCCTAGCTACGTTGGTGGCTAGTCCTATTTATAGTGGCCTTGGTCCTCTTCCCAAATATTGAGCGGGAAGGGATCCCACAACGGCCAATTTGAAGGGGGACAGCTAGTACAAGCTATCCTGACAAAAGCAGTCTTCGCCTGCCAAAGGCTCTGGTGGTGACGCCATCTTGGGCTCCACAGTGACCTCCGTCTTGCCGTCCTTCTGGTCTTGGTCTTGTTGCACCGATATGGAAACCTTTGCTTGATGCCTCGGTACTCCGCGTTTGCGCCTGCTTCCTTAGCACCGAAGAGGAAACAAGGACACTGTGCGCGTTGGCACCCACCTGGCGCCCGCCTGTCTTTGGTCTTCATGGCTCACGTCACTAGAACATCGCGAGGTTTGCCTGGCCTTGAACTCTCCGCCCCTCGCGAGCCAGCCTGGTGAGGCCGCTCCTGAGGAGGTCTTGTGTCGTCCGCCTCGTGAGGCTTGGCCCCTCGCGAGGGTCTTGAGTGCTTGCTGGTTAAGATGGGACGTACGGGCCCGCTCGCAGAGCCACGCCATGGGCCGCAGGCAGGCAAGTCTGGGGACCCCCGTTCCCAGAACGCCGACAGTAGCCCCCGGGCCCAAGGCGCGCTCGGGCTTGGCTTCGAGGCGAAGCCAAAGGCCAAGCGCAGAGCGCCGCGGGCCCCAATAGCCTGCGGCCTTGGTTGACGCGTGGCAATTGATTGTATGTGGGCGTCTCCGCTTCCCCACGCTGCCTTGATACCCGCCTGGCTAGATGGCCACCGCGGTCTACACGGTTATTCTTCCATCGCCTGCGCCATTCTTCTCTAATTCCTCTGCTTCCCCCGGACTCTGCTCCCCTTTCCAATCTGACCTGAGCTCTGCCCACTCCATCGCCATGGCACCAAAGCAAGGAGATAAGGGGAAGAGACCTCTATCCTTCACCGCTCTGCCCCCGGCCGTTGAGCCCGCCGTTGGTAGGTCGCTGGTGCTCAACCGAGAGGCCATGGACAAGGTGCGCCCCATGCTTGCCTCCAGCTTCAACGAGTGGGGGGAGACGGCGGACTGGCCTGCGTCTCGAGCTCGCGTCGATGCTACATCTTGAGCACTGCGTTGGATTTCCTCGAAGAGGAAAGGATGATGCAACAAAGTAGCATAAGTATTTCCCTCAGTTTTTGAGAACCAAGGTATCAATCCAGTAGGAGGCTACACGTGAGTCCCTCATACCTGCACAAAGCAAATAACTCCTAGAAAGAACCGCGATAAGGGGTTGTCAATCCCTTCACGGTCACTTACGAGAGTGAGATCTGATAGATATGATAAGATAATATTTTTGGTATTTTTATGATAAAGATGCAAACTAAAATAAAAGCAAAGGAAATAACTAAGTATTGGAAGATTAATATGATGAAGATAGACCCGAGGGCCATAGGTTTCACTATTGGCTTCTCTCAAGAGCATAAGTATTTTACAATGGGTGAACGAATTACTGTTGAGCAATTGACAGAATTGAGCATAGTTATGAGAATATCTAGGTATGATCATGTATATAGGCATCACGTCCAAGACAAGTAGACTGACTCCTGCCTGCATCTACTACTATTACTCCACTCATCGACCGCTATCCAGCATGCATCTAGAGTATTAAGTTCATGAAAACAGAGTAACACCTTAAGCAAGATGACATGATGTAGAGGGATAAACTCATGCAATATGATGAAAACCCCATCTTGTTATCCTCGATGGCAACAATACAATATGTGCCTTGCTGCCCCTATTGTCACTGGGAAAGGACACCACAAGATTGAACCCAAAGCTAAGCACTTCTCCCATTGCAAGAAAGATCAATCTAGTAGGCCAAACCAAACTGATAATTCGAAGAGACTTGCAAAGATAACCAATCATACATAAAAGAATTCAGAGAAGATTCAAATATTGTTCATAGATAGACTTGATCATAAACCCATAATTCATCAGTCTCAACAAACACACCGCAAAAAGAAGATTACATCGAATAGATCTCCACAAGAGAGGGGGAGAACATTGTATTGAGATCCAAAAAGAGAGAAGAAGCCATCTAGCTAATAACTATGGACCCATAGGTCTGAGGTGAACTACTCACACTTCATCAGAGGGGCTATGGTGTTGACGTAGAAGCCCTCTGTGTTGGATACCCCCTCCGCCGGAGCTCCGAAACAGGCCCCAAGATGGGATCTCATGGATACAGAAAGTTGCGGTAGTGGAATTAGGGTTTTGGCTCCGTTTTTGATCGTTTGAGGGTACGTAGGTATATATAGGAGGAAGGAGTACGTCGGTGGAGCAACAGGGGCCCCACGAGGGTGGAGGGTGCGCCTTGGGGGGGGGGGGTAAGCGCGCCCCTACCTCGTGTCCTCCTCCTTTGTTTCTTGACATAGGGTCCAAGTGTCCTGGATCATGTTCGGTGAGAAAATCACGTTCCCGAAGGTTTCATTCCGTTTGGACTCCGTTTGACATTCCTTTTCTTCGAAACCCTAAAATAGGAAAAAAACATTAATTCTGGGCTGGGCCTCCGGTTAATAGGTTAGTCCCAAAAATAATATAAAAGTGGATAATAAAGCCCAATAATGTCCAAAATAGTAGATAATATAGCATGGAGCAATCAAAAATATAGATACGTTGGAGACGTATCAAGCATGCCCAAGCTTAATTCCTGCTCGTCCTCGAGTAGGTAAATGATAAAACAGAATTTTTGATGCGGAGTGCTACTTGGCATAATTTTAATGTAATTCTTCTTAATTGTGGTATGAATATTCAGATCCGAAAGATTCAAGATAAAAGTTCATATTGACATAAAAATAATAATACTTCAAGCATACTAACTAAGCAATTATGTCTTCTCAAAATAACATGGCCAAAGAAAGTTCATCCCTACAAAATCATATAGTTTAGTCATGCTCCATTTTCGTCACACAAGAATGCTCTCATCATGCACAACCCCGATGACAAGCCAAGCAATTGTTTCATACTTTAGTAATCTCAAACCTATAAACTTTCACACAATATATGAGCGCGAGCCATGGATATAGCACTATGGGTGGAATAGAATATAATGAGGGGGTTATGTGGAGAAGACAAAAAAGGAGAAAGTCTCACATCAACGAGGCTAATCAATGAGCTATGGAGATGCCCATCGATTGATGTTAATGCAAGGAGTAGGGATTGCCATGCAACAGATGCACTAGAGCTATAAAATGTATGAAAGCTCAACAAAAGAAACTAAGTGGGTGTGCATCCAACTTGCTTGCTCACGAAGACCTAGGGCACTTGAGGAGGCCCATTGTTGGAATATACAAGCCAAGTTCTATAATGAAAATTTCCCACTAGTATATGAAAGTGACAAAACAAAAGACTCTCTATCATGAAGATTATGGTGCTACTTTGAAGCACAAGTGTGGCAAAGGATAGTAACATTGTCCCTTCTCTCTTTTTCTCTTTTTTTTTCATTTGGGCCTTTCTCTTTTTTTATGGCGTTTCTCCCTTTTTTTATTTCCTCACTTGGGACAATGCTCTAGAAAATGATGATCATCACACTTCTATTTATTTACAACTCAATGATTACAACTTGATGCTAGAACAAAGATGACTCTATATGAATGCCTCCGGCGGTGTACCGGGATATGCAATGAACCAAGAGTGACATGTATGAAAGAATTATGAATGGTGGCTTTGCCACAAATACTATGTCAACTACATGATCATGCTAAGCAATATGACAATGATGAATGTGTCATGATAAACGGAATGGTGGAAAGTTGCATGGCAATATATCTTGGAATGGCTATGGAAATGCCGTAATAGGTAGGTATGGTGGCTGTTTTGAGGAAGATATAAGGAGGTTTATGTGTGAAAGAGTGTATCATATCACGGGGTTTGGATGCACCGGCGAAGTTTGCACCAACTCTCAATGTGAGAAAGGGCAATGCACGGTACCGAAGAGGCTAGCAATGGTGGAAGGGTGAGAGTGCGTATAATCCATGGACTCAACATTAGTCATAAAGAACTCACATACTTGTTGCAAAAATCTACAAGTCATCAAAAACCAAGCACTACGCGCATGCTCCTAGGGGGATAGATTGGTAGGAAAAGACCATCACTCGTCCCCGACCGCCACTCATAAGGAGGACAATCAAATAACACCTCATGTTTCAAATTTGTTACATAATGTTTACCATACGTGCATGCTACGAGACTTGCAAACTTCAACACAAGCATTTCTCAAATTCACAACTACTCAACTAGCACGACTTTGATATTATTACCTCCATATCTCAAAACAATCATCAAGCATCAAACTTCTCTTAGTATTCAAAACACTCATAAGATTTTTTTTACTAATCTTGAACACCTAGCATATTAGGATTATTTAAGAAAATTACCATGCTATTTAAGACTCTCAAAATAATCTAAGTGAAGCATGAGAGATCAATAGTTTCTATAAACAAATCCACCACCGTGCTCTAAAAGATATAAGTGAAGTACTAGAGCAAAACTATATTACTCAAAAGATATAAGTGAAGCACATAGAGTATTCTAACAAATTCTAAATCATGTATGGCTCTCTAAAAAGGTGTGTACAGCAAGGATGATTGTGGTAAACTAAAAAGCAAAGACTCAAATCATACAAGACGCTCCAAGCAAAACACATATCATGTGGTGAATAAAAATATAAGTCCAAGTAAAGTTACCGATAGAAGTAGACGAAAAGAGGGGATACCTTCTGGGGCATCCCCAAGCTTTGGCTTTTAGGTGTACTTAGATTATCTTGGGGGTGCCATGGGCATCCCCAAGCTTAGGCTCTTGCCACTCCTTGTTCCATAATCCATCAAATCTTTACCCAAAACTTGAAAACTTCACAACACAAAACTTAAAGTAGAAAATCTCGTGAGCTCCGTTAGCGCAAGAAAACAAATGACCACTTCAAGGTACTGTAATGAACTCATTATTTATTTATAGTGGTGTTAAACCTACTGTATTCCAACTTCTCTATGGTTTATAAACTATTTTACTAGCCATAGATTCATCAAAATAAGCAAACAACACACGAAAAACAGAATCTGTCAAAAACAGAACAGTCTGTAGTAATATGTAGCTAGCGCAAGATCTGGAACCCCAAAAATTCTATAATAAATTGATGGACGTGAGGAATTTATATATTAATCATCTGAAAAAATAATTAACTAAATATCACTTTCCAAATAAAAATGGCAGCAGTTCTCGTGAGCGCTAAAGTTTCTGTTTTTTACAGCAAGATATCAAGACTTTCCCCAAGTCTTCCCAACGGTTCTACTTGGCACAGACACTAATTAAACACAAAAAACACAACCAAAACAGAGGCTAGGTAAATTATTTATTACTAAACAGGAGCAAAAAACAAGGAATAAAAATAAAATTGGGTTGCCTCCCAACAAGCGCTATCGTTTAACGCCCCTAGCTAGGCATAAAAAGCAAGGATAGATCTAGGTATTGCCATCTTTGGTAGGCAATCCATAAGTGGCTCTCATAATAGATTCATAAGGTAATTTAATTTTGTTTCTAGGAAAGTGTTCCATGCCTTTCCTTAACAGAAATTGGAATCTAATATTTCCTTCCTTCATATCAATAATTGCACCAATCGTTCTAAGGAAAGGTCTACCAAAAATAATAGGACATGAAGGATTGCAATCTATGTCAAGAACAATAAAATCTACAGGTACATAATTCCTATTTGCAACAATAAGAACATCATTAATTCTTCCCATAGGTTTCTTAATAGTGGAGTCCGCAAGGTGCAAGTTTAGAGAGCAATCATCAAAATCACGGAAACCTAACAAATCACACAAAGTCTTTGGAATCGTGGAAACACTAGCACCAAAATCACATAAAGCATAGAACTCATGATCTTTAATCTTAATTTTAATAGTTGGTTCCCACTCATCATAAAGTTTTCTAGGGATAGAAACTTCTAACTCAAGTTTTTCTTCATAAGATTGCATCAAGGCATCAACGATATGTTTAGTAAATGCTTAATTTTGACTATAAGCGTAATGACAATTTAGCATGGATTGCAACAAGGAAATACAATCAATCAAAGAGCAATTTTCATAATTAAATTCCTTGAAATCCAAAATAGTGGGTTTATCAACATCTAGGGTTTTAATTTCTTCAATCCCACTTTAATCAAATTTAGCATCAAGATCTAAAAACTCTGAATTCTTGGAACACCTTCTAGGTAAAGGTGGATCATATTCAGTCCCATCATTATTAAGATTCATATTGCAAAACAAAGATTTAATAGGGGACACATCAATAACTTTTAGATCTTCATCTTTATTTTCATAGGAACTAGAAGAACACGCTCTTATAAAGGCATCTTTCTTAGCACGCATCCTAGCGGTTCTTTCTTTGCACTCATCAATGGAAATTCTCATGGCTTTGAGAGACTCATTGATATCATGCTTATGTGGAATAGATCTAAATTTCAAAGAATCAACATCAAGAGAAATTCTATCAACGTTCCTAGCCAACTCATCAACCTTAAGCAATTTTTCTTCAATCAAAGCATTGTAATTCTTTTGCGAAGTAATAAATTCTTTAATATTAGATTAAAAATCAGATGGAATTTTATTATAATTTCCATAAGAATTGTTGTAGGAATTACCATAGTTATTAGAGGGATTACTAGGATAAGGCCTAGGATTGAAATTTCCTCTATACGCGTTGTTACCAAAATTGTTCCTACCAACAAAATTCACATCCATAGATTCATTATTATTCTCAATAAAAGTAGACAAGGGAATATCATTAGGATTAGAATAAACACTTTTACTAGAAAATAATTTCATAAGTTCATCCATCTTTCCACTCAAAACATTAATTTCTTCTATTGCATGCACCTTTTTATTAGTAGATCTTTCAGTATGCCATTGAGAATAATTAACCATAATATTATCTAGGAGTTTAGTAGCTTCTCCTAAAGTGATTTCCATAAAAGTGCCTCCCGCGGCCAAATCTAAAAGATTTCTAGAAGAAAAATTCAATCCGGCATAAATTTTTTGTATAATCATCCACAAATTCAAACCATGAGTAGGGAAATTACGTATCATTAATTTCATCCTCTCCCAAGCTTGTGCAACATGTTCATGATCAAGTTGCTTAAAATTCATAATATCGTTTCTAAGGGAGATGATCTTAGCGGGAGGAAAATACTTAGAGATAAAAGCATCTTTGCACTTATTCCAAGAATCAATACTATTTTTAGGCAAAGACGAAAACCAAGCTTTAGCACGATCTCTAAGCGAAAAAGGAAATAGCTTCAATTTAACAATATCGTTATCCACATCTTTCTTCTTTTGCATATCACACAAATCAACGAAGCTATTTAGATGGGTAGTGGCATCTTCACTAGGAAGGCCGGAAAACGGATCTTTCATGACAAGATTCAGCAAAGCGGCATTAATTTCACAAGATTCAGCATCGGTAAGAGGAGCAATCCGAGTGCTAACAAAATCATTGTTGTTGGTATTGGTAAAGTCACACAATTTAGTGTTATCTAGAGCCATCGTGACAAGCAAGCAATCCAACACACAAGGAAACAAAAAGCAAGTGGGCAAAAAGAGGCAAATAGAGAAAGCGAGGGAGGATAGAGAGAGAGGGCGAATAAAACGGCAAGGGTGAAGTGGGGGAGAGGAAAACGAGAGGCAAATGGCAAATAATGTAATGCGGGAGATAAGGATTGTGATGGGTACTTGGTATATTGACTTTTGCATAGACTCCCCGGCAACGGCGCCTGTCGGTGTACTAGAGTAGGGGTACCTTAGTATCCCGAACTTGTGCATGGGCAGTCGCAGCATCCCGCGGCAAGGCTTGCCGGGTGACCGCCAAGGTCCTCCGTGGTTCCTTTGGAGCCATTCAAGAACAAAGTATCCAAGCCAAGGAGACAAGACCCCAACAAGAGGAGCTTGCCGGGAAGGCCAACAAAGGCATCTCAAGACCCCGGCAAGAGGAGCTTGCCGGGAAGGCCAACAAAGGCATCTCAAGACCCCGGCAAGAGGAGCTTGCCGGGAAGGCCAACCAAGGCACCTCAAGGAACTTGCCGCGGCGCGCCACGCGTCCCGGCAAGGCCCGGTGAGCGACAAGCTCCCGGACGCGACAAGACAACGACCGCGGCAAGGCGCTTGCCGCGGCAAGCTACTGCTTTGTGCCCGCGCTCCAGCACATCCACCAACGTGTCGCTCTGGGACCCTTCCAGGCGTATGTGGCGGGAGGCTGTGCAGATAGGGGTGCGCGGTGGCAAGCGGCGCTGACAAGATCGCCATCGTGGCGAGCGGTGGCGTCCCTGACGGTCCCTTTTGCACTATTTAGACGACGCAGACGGGCATTTAATGCCCTTGTCCCCTGCCGTCAGGGTTAAGTATGATACACTGTAGCAGGTAGCTGTACCTACCGCAGCACCTTCCCATTTTTACCCTTGTCTACGTTGCCACCTGTCGGTGACCCCTTGAGCATATAAAAGGAGGCCCATGCGCAACGTAGAAGGGGTTAGCTGATTAGGAGAAAGAGAACACTCACGCTCGGTCTCGTTAGCTGCTGGAGTGTACTGTGACACTCCGCGCTCCCGAGCAAGAACTCAATACAAACCACAAAGCAGGAGTAGGGTTTTACGCATCCGTGCAGCCCGAACCTGGGTAAACTGCTCGTGTGCTTCGCCTCGATCCGCTCTTCATGTGACCTCCGCCCCCGCCGAACCGAAAGGGACTCGGTCCACCGGTCCCATAGGTGCTCGTGGATCAGAACCCCGGCATCTTTGGCGCGCCAGGTAGGGGAGCGTCGAGGTTGTGTGAACCAGATCCGGCGTTCACACGAGCTAGATCTTCATCATCTTCATCGACATGCCGCCGAAGAAGAAGGCTTCGGAGGCGGCTGCTCCGTCCGCGCCGAACCCACCACCGCCGGAGCAAACGGCTGATGGGGCAGACGCCGGCGGAAGAACGGGCGTCGACGAGGGAGCTCATGGTGCTGCCAGGTCCAAGGACAAGGTTGCGCTGCCCATCGGCGGCGTAGCCGGCTCCCACAACGACCGGGCGCACTCCAAGACCTCGGCGTCCGTACATGCACTGCGCCCATCTCAGGAGGCGCGGGACTGGCAGCGTCATGGCACTCACAGTACCATGCGTTTGCTGGACCAAGATCGAGCTGGTGGATCTCGGAGTGCTCAAGACTAACATGCACGCCAACATGCTGGCACGAGCGAGGCACGGTTGCCTGGACGGGATACTGCTCCTTCTAACATAGTTAGAAGTCAGAGCATATCCCACACCTCGCACCGTTCGCCACCGCCATCCGCCACTCCAGCAGAAGCTTTGGCGCGAGCTCAACTGCTCCTGGACTACCCTCCAACGGCAGACAAGATCGACGACTGGAGGGCCACCATTCAGAGTCTCATCGGCTTCGCCAACGGCGACACTCAACGGCAGCCGAGCACGTCGCAGCCGCGGCAAGTCAGCCAGGCACGAGCCGGTGGCGACAAGACCGGTGGGGGTGCAACCACTGTGCACTCCCCGCCCCGAAGGCCAAGATCGCCGACTCGCCGGATCCACCTCGACAGCGACTCCACCGCGTCATCAGATCCACGAGCTCGTCGCGATCAGCGCCAAGTTCTTCACGAACGACAGCAAGAAGACGCTCGTACTCGCATCGAGCGCCGAAGAGAAGCGCGACGTCAATCAGACCAACGCGCTGGGCCCTCTGTCGACATGCATGCGCCAGGGGAACCAGGTGACTTGCTGTACGCGGTAGGTTGCCCTGCGTTTACTCATGAGCTGCGGCAAGTCCAGTGGCCCAGCACGAAGAATTTCAAGCCAGACGTACCAGAGAAGTATGACGGCAAGTCGCATCCATCGGAGTTCATCAGCATCTACACCATCGCGGTGCAGGCTGCCGGGGGGTGGGACGATAAGATCCTTGCCAACTACTTCCCGCTGGTGCTCAAGCCCAACGTCAGATCCTGGCTCATGCACTTGCCGGACAACTCCATATCCTCCTGGGCAGACCTATGCCATTAGTTTGTCGGCGCCTTTACAGGCGGCCACAAACCTCATGGCCAAGAGAGTGACCTTCATCTGCTCGCCCAGAAGGAAGGAGAGCCCCTGCGCAAGTACATTCAGAGATTCAGTCGTGTACAGCACAACATCCCAGATGTCCACCCTGCCGCGGTCATCAGCGCGTTCCATCAGAACGTGCGCAACCGTAGGATGCGGGAGGAGATGGCGATGTGCAAGATCAGAGACGTCAGTGAGCTGTATGCCCTGGCCGACAAGTGTGCACGTGCTGAGGAAGGGAGGAAACTCCCCGGAGAAAATACAGGAGCAGGAGGATCTGACAGCGAAGATGCTACCCCGGCAAAGAAAAACCAGCGGCGGAACAACAAGAAGAAGAAAGGCAAAGATGTGCTAGTCGTTGAGCAGTCCGGCAACGAAGGTGGCGCCAATAAAGCCAAAGTTGGTAGCTCCGGCAAGGAGATTGCCGCATGCACCAACTGCCAGGCTGTGGCGGTCGCCGACAAGCAGGACGGCACCGACAAGCAGTACTGCAAGATCCACCGCACCAAGGGCCATGACCTCCAGAGCTGCAAGAAGGTCGAACAGCTTGTCCAGCAGCAAAAGGTTGAGTACGAGCAACGCGACAAGGAGAGGGCCCAAGGAGGCGTTGGAGAATCCGGCAAGAAGCGCGCCGGCCGGGGAGGACGTCGTGGCAAGGCCAAGCAGCGGCAAGGAGACAGACCTCCCCGCGGCCGCGACAAGGATGAAGACGATGACGACGACGAAGACATGGATGATGTCGAGACCAGTGAGCAGGAGTTCCAAAAAGCCACAGAGGTCTTGTGCGTTGACGGCGGTGCTTCTCTGCATACTTCGCACCGCCAACTCAAGCAGTGGGTGCGGGAAGTCAATGCGGCAGAACCGCCTGTCGAGTCACGCAAGCTTCTGAAATGGTCCAGCACGCCTATCATCTTTGATATTGAGGACCACCCTGATCGCACAACTACGGTCGGGTGCTTGCCGATGTTGGTTTCACCAACTATCCGCAACCTCAAGGTCACTAAGATGCTAGTTGACGGCGGGGCCGGCTTGAACCTGATCTCCTCCGCTGTACTCCAGAAACTCCAGATCCCTGACAGCGAGCTTGAAGAGACCGGCACATTCCAAGGAATCAACCCGGGAAGGAGCAAGCCAAAGGGGAAGGTCACGTTGCCAGTAACATTTGGCAGCAAGATGAACTTCAGGACTGAGAGGGTCACTTTTGACGTTGCCGATTTTCCATTGCCTTATAATGGGATACTCGGCCGTCCAGCACTCGCCAAGTTCATGGCAGCCTCTCACTACGCATACAACATACTGAAGATGCCAGGCCCGATGGGCGTCATCTCTGTCCCTGGCGACAAGAAGAATGCTCTTATCTGCGCCGACAAGATCTACCGGGAAGCGGTAGCCGCAACAGACCACAAGCCACTTGCCGCTGAAGCTCCCGGGGGGAAGAAGACCAAGTCTGGCAAGAGTTCTGATGCCCACTCCGGCAAGCGCACCTCTTCGGAGTGCTGCGCTGCCGTCGAGGACGCACCATCGAGCTCCACCGGCAAGTGTAAGAAGACAATGGCAGCTCTGCCAGAAACCAAGAAGGTGTCCGCCAAGGAGGACGGCACTGGTGGTACCTTCACCATCAGCGCCACTCTCGACCCTAAATAGGAAAGCGCGCTCATTGCTTTCCTGCGGGCGAATGTCGACGTGTTTGCGTGGCAACCGTCTGACATCCCCGGTGTTCCCAGGAAAGTAATTGAGCACCATCTTGCCGTTTGTCCTCATGCGCGGCCCGTCAAGCAGAAAGTCAGGAAGCAAGCAGTGGAGCGCCAAGAATTCATTGCAGAAGAAATCAAGAAGTTGGAAGCAGCAGGCCTTGTCAGAGGAGTGCTCCATCCTACGTGGTTGGCCAATCCTGTAGTCATGCGCAAGGCGAACAGGAAATGGAGACTTTATATCGACTTTACCGATGTTAACAAAGCTTGTCCCAAAGACCCATTTCCTTTGCTGCGCATTGACCAGATTGTTGACTCCACGGCCGGATGTGATTTGCTTTCATTTCTTGACGCATACTCAGGATACCATCAGATCTTCATGGCAGAAGAAGATGAGGAGAAAACCGCATTCATCACTCCATGTGGCACGTACTGTTTCATACGGATGCCTTTCGGTTTGAAAAATGCTGGTTCAACATTTGCAAGAGTAGTCCATGTTGCTCTTGAGCCACAAATACACAGAAATGTGGAAGCCTACATGGATGACATAGTGGTCAAGAGCAAGAACAAGGCAACTCTAATTCAAGATTTAGACGAGACCTTTGCAAATATGCGCAAGATCAGCCTCAAGCTCAACCCCGAGAAGTGTGTGTTTGGAGTCCCCTCCGGCAAGCTTCTTGGGTTCTTCGTGTCTCAGCGGGGAATCGAAGCCAATCCCGACAAGATCAAGGCCATTGAGCAGATTGAAGCACCAAAGCGCGTCAAGGATGTACGAAGACTTGCCGGTTGCGTGGCTGCTCTCAGCAGGTTTATCTCTAGGTCTGCTGAGCGCGCCCTGCCGTTTTTCAAAATATTGAAAAAGGCAGGTCCAGTGAAATGGACTCCGGAAGCGGAGGCTGCGCTGCAAGACTTGAAGAGATACCTGTCCTCCACTCCAATACTTGTCGCACCTAAGCCACAAGAGAAGTTGCTGCTGTATATAGCGGCAACCAATCAAGTGGTTAGTGCTGCGTTAGTAGCGGAGAGGGAGGCAGATGACGAGCCAGCAACCACGGCAGACGCATCCAACAACAAGCAGGGGGCTTCCCCGGCAAGCTCTGGTCCCGACAAGGATGGATCTACGCAGATGCGCGAGGAGATACAGAAGAAAATGGTACAGCGCCCAGTTTACTTTGTCAGTTCCCTTCCGCAGGGGGCTAGGTCAAGGTACTCTGGCGTGCAGAAATTGCTTTTCGGCCTTCTCATGGCCTCGAGAAAGCTGCGCCATTACTTCCAAGCACATGAGATCACAGTTGTCACTCGCTTTCCGCTGAAGAGGATACTACAGAATCCAGAAGCGACAGGCAGGATTGTTGAGTGGGCACTAGAACTGTCAAGCTTTGGCCTCAAGTTTGAGAGTACTTCAACTATCCAAAGCAGAGCATTGGCAGAATTCATAGCAGAATGGACGCCAACACCAGATGAAGAAATTCCAGAAACAAGCATCCCCGTCAAAGAAGCAAGCAAAGAGTGGCTGATGTACTTTGATGGTGCCTTTTCGCTGCAAGGCGCCGGCGCTGGCGTGCTGCTTGTCGCACCCACCGGAGAGCACCTCAAGTACGTAGTCCAGATGCACTTTCCCAAGGAGCAAGCAACAAACAATACTGCAGAGTATGAAGGCTTGCTTGCCGGTCTCAGGATAGCGGTAGACCTTGGGATCAAGAAGCTCATTGTCAGGGGTGACTTGCAGCTTGTCATCCGCCAAGTGAACAAGAGCTATCAGAGTCCGTTGATGGAAGCCTACGTCGACGAAGTGAGAAAGCTAGAAGAGCACTTTGACGGCCTACAGATGGAGCATGTTCCAAGAGCTCAGAACGCCATTGCCGATAGCCTGTCAAAGTGCGCCGCACTAAGTTACCTATGGAACCAGGGATCTTTATGCTCAAGCTGACTCAACCGTCTGTAACGACATCAACTGGACAGAGCAAGAAGAGGAAGTTGATTCCTGGTGACTATTTGCCGGCAGAGCTTCCCGAAGCCGCCGCCAAGAAGGTCCCCAAGATCAACGCCAAGAGCGCTGAGGAGCAGTCTGCTCGGGCAAGCCCTAGGGTTTGTTCCGTTGAAGCAGAAGCTCCCGGCAAGTTTTGCTCCGACAAGCTTGCCGGGGAACGTCAAGCTCCGGCAGAGCCGCAGGTTCTCGCCGTAGAAGCGGACGTTCCCGCAGCAACAGATTTGCCTTGCGCTGAGGAGCAATCTTCTCCGGCAAACTCTAGGGTTTGTTCCCTCGAAGCAGAAGCTCCCGACAAGTTTTGCTCCGGCAAGCTTGCCGGGAAACGTCAAGCTCCGGCAGAGCCACAGATTCTCGCCGTAGAAGCGGATGTTCCCGCAGCCGCAGATTTGCCTTTAGTCCTTGTTGTCGAGCCACAAGCTCCAGCATGGGCACAACGGATTATCCGTTTCCTTCAGACAGGAGAACTTCCCGAAGAGCAAGAAGAAGCGGAAAGAGTAGCCCGGCAGTCAAGTATGTACCAATTTGTCGACAAGACACTGTACAGAAGAAGACTCAACGGTGTGAAATTGAAGTGTATTCACCGGGAAGATGGACAAAAGCTGTTGGCAGAGATACATGGAGGCATATGTGGTCACCACATTGGCGCAAGAGCACTTGCCGGCAAAGCATTCCGGCAAGGTTTCTTTTGCCGACAGCCCTCCAAGATGCAACTGCACAAGTAACCAAGTGTGAAGCGTGCCAGTTCCATTCCAAGCAGATACACCAACCAGCTCAAGCTCTCTAGACGATCCCTTTATCCTGGCCATTTTTGGTCTGGGGGCTCGACATCCTCGGCCCCTTTCCCTGAGCAGTCGGGGGCTTTGAGTACTTGTACGTTGCAATCGACAAGTTCACAAAGTGGCCGGAAGTGGAACCAGTGAGGAAGGTGACAGCACAGTCAGTAGTCAAGTTCTTCAGGTCGATTGTTTGCCGCTTCGGGATCCCCAACAGGATAATCACCGACAACGGTACGCAATTTACGAGCCGCACCTTCATGCAGTATGTCCAAGATCTTGGCACCAAGGTCTGCTTCGCTTCTGTTGCTCACCCGAGAAGCAACGGTCAAGCGAGAGGGCAAATGCTGAAGTGCTGCGCGGGCTCAAGACCAGAACTTTCGACAGGCTGCACAAGTGCGGAAGAAACTGGATCGAGGAGCTGTCGGTGGTTCTTTGGTCGATCAGAACGACGCCAAATCGAGCCACTGGCCAGACACCTTTCGCTCTAGTCTATGGAGCAGAGGCAGTTCTCCCCACGGAACTCGTATACGGGTCACCTCGAGTCCTCGCTTATGATGAGCTTGAGCAAGAGCAGCTGCGACAAGATAACGTGCTGCTCCTTGAGGAAGACCGTCTTCAGGCTGCTGTGCGAGCTGCTCGCTACCAGCAAGCTTTGCGCCGCTACCATAGCCGCAAAGTTAACGCCAGAAGTCTCGAGGAAGGCGACCTTGTTCTTCGGTGTGTTCAGTCCGCCAAGAATTCCAACAAGTTGACGCCAAAGTGGGAAGGCCCTTACCGGGTGAAACGAGTCACTAGGCCTGGCGTTGTCCGCCTTGAGACCGAAGACGCCATTCCGGTGAGCAACTCCTGGAACATTGAGCATCTTCGTAAGTTTTACCCGTAAGGCGCGGTTGCCGGAACCTGTTCCGGCAACCACCTTTTGTACAAGTCTTGCCGCTGTTGCATGTAATCCTTTGTACAAAGCCGGGCGCAGACCCCGTGCATAAGTAAAGCTCATGTGCTCCGCACATCTTGTCAAGTTCATGCTTTCTATTTATTGCATATGTGATCTGACACTTTGTGCAGCACCTACTCCCCGGTAAGCAATAACGAGCCATAAGGCTCCATATCTTTATTTTCTCTTCTTTCTTTTTTCTCAAGGAAAGGAAGGTTCCCTCGCCCACAAGTTTGCCGGGGGGGGGGGGGAAGAAGAAGATAATGGTATGGACCAGGCGTCGTTCAAGAAAGTTTCGCCTTACCGGGAAGCAAACAACAGAAAAGCTAAGTTGCCAAAGTTTGAGCAATCAGATTTTTTAATTTTTTAAGTTATCTCCCTTGAACGACCGCACTTTGTATGGAAAACCTGTGCGCGGAGGAACCAACTCGTAGCTAGTTGCGCCCTTACTTTGTTTCGAGTCCGCTCAACAACTTAAGTGAGCTGCAACTAGTTGCGACAAGGTTTCTTGTCGGTAGCGGCACCGCCAGCAGGCTGCTGACGTCCCGCACTCAGCGCTCGCGGCTCAGGTGCCTGCACCGGCAAGTTCCCTAAAAGTGTAGGGCAAAAACATACAAAGAGAGGAATCAAGTAAAGGGAATAACATTGCAATCATTGCCCGAAATAGAGTTATATTACAAGATAGCTTGTCGCGGCTCTAACAGATTGTTTTCATAACATGACAAACAGCGACAAGAAAAGAAGAAGCGGGCGGCCTAGTCTACGCGAGCGCCCTCGATCCTCTTGATCCCCCTCACCTTGTCCACAATGGATGCGACAAGGGTCTTGAGCGCCTCCAGATCAGCATCCGGCGGCAGGGTCTTGAGGACGTTGGTGAGGTTGAGGCCCGGATTGCGGAAGGCCACCTTCACCAACACCTTTTGAAGAGCTCCCGCGCAGATCTTGCGTGACTCGTCGGCCAGCTGCTTTGGGATCTTCTCCCGGAGCCGCTGGAGGGCCGTCGCCACGCCTTTGAAGAACAAGACAAGCTTGGCGCTGGGTTGGAGGTTCTCGTCGGAGGGATACCCGAGATCCTCCATCCCCAGCCGCGCCAGCTCCCTGTCAATGTCTGCGGCGACACTCACAAGACTCTCCGTCTAGTGCTCCACCGTCTCCCTGAAGGCATTCTGGGTGGCGCCAACACTCTCTAGCAGCGCCTTGTCGGCCTTGATCTCTTCTTTCAAGGCCGCCTCCTGCTTCTTGGCGCCGTCCAGAGTCTTGGTCAAAGCGGTCAACTTCAACTCAAGATTCGCGTTGGAGTCCTTGGTGGCGCTGAGCTCTTTGCCCTTCTCGGCGAGATCGGTCTCCAGCTGCGCCACCTTCGTCTCTAACTCCTTCTTGGCGGCCTCGGTGGCGGCGGCAGCATCCTCCGCTTGCTTGAGGGCTCCACCGAGTTTCTCCTCGCGCACGGCAAGCTCCTCCTCGTGGGCGTCAAGATTGACCTTCCGCTGCGCCAGCTCGCCCTCCTCCGCTGATAGCTTCACAGCGGCAAGCCGCTGTTGCTCTTCGACTTCGGCCTTCCCGAGGAGGAAGGCTTCCTGCGCTTCGGCAAGTTGCTCCCGCTCCTCTGCCAAGGACCGGAGAGCTTCCTGGTCAAGACCCCGGAGCTCCTCCGCGCGCTTCTCGATGTCTGCTCCCGCTTTCGCGACAAGCGCCTCGCGGGAGTCCAGCTTGGCTTGCCGCGTGCGGTAGAGCGACAATAGCTTCCGTAGTAGCCGTTCCTCCTCAGGCTCGTTGCTGCTGCTTGGTGCGTCAACCAGCGTCAGCCCAGCGGAGGCGAGCACTTCTCCATCGAAGATCTCCCCTTTGACCGGCGCTCTAGAGCTTGACGCCCAGGGGAGGTTGATGAAGACGCCTTCGCCGGCCTTCAAGTAGACGCCTGGCTGGGGCTCTTCGGAGCCTGGCGCTGCGGCAGCGGCGGACGGGTCGGCGGTCGGTGTAGTGCCTGGCGCTCCCGCGGCCTCAGGGCCATCAGTGCGATCGCTAGACCCCTCGCCAGTTGCTGCGGCGGCAGCCTTGGCGGCCTCTGCGCCGGCGGGATCGTCAGCACCAGCTGCATCGTCGGCGGCAACCTCGGTCTCCATCTGCTCTGTAAAAGATGGGTCTGACAGCCAGAAAGGGGAGAAGAGTCAGGCAAAAACCCAAGAAGAAGATCAAAAGAAGAAGAACCCAAGGGAAATCTTGCAGCGAAAGGATTACCTGTCCCGGGTTCTGCAGTCATAGTCTCCGCCGTCGGGGGGCCGCTAGTGCTGTCCCTTGCCAGAGACTTCTCCCTTACCGGAAAGCTCTCCCTTGCCGGAGGACTCTCCCTTGGCTCCTGGTGGGGCTTCTCTGCTTCTACACAAACCAACAAACAGATATCAGCAAAGATAGAGTATCCATGCACACCTCACAGCGGAAAGCAAATCATATACTTACGCTGGGGGCTGCTCTGGAGGAAAGTTGCCGGGTCCGGCAAGGTTGTCTCGGGCGCACCCCCTGCTGTCGCAGTGGGCTCGTCCTCGATGACGATCACCGGGACCTTGGCTCTCTTTGCTGCTCTCTGGGCCAGAGTCCTAAAAAGGAACAAGTTCAGAGTAAAGCAAATGAGATACAAGACAAGACAGCAAGGATTGAAGAACTACAAGTACAACAAGAGAATCTTACTCTTCTTCTTCTTCCTCGTCGGAGCTGAACGTGGAGAAGTCGAAGTCCGGCTCACGCCCGGCACGGGGAGACGGAGGAGTAGTTTCCCTTGGCCGCTTGGCGGAAACGGTGGCGGTGGTCTGAGGCGACCCCGCTCCGGTTGCCGTCGCAGCGTGAGTAGCGGCAGGAATTGAAGCGGTGGTCCGGCTAGACCCCGCTCCAGTTGCCGTCGCAGCATGAGGCGCTCCCGCGGCAACGGTGTTTGCCGCGGTGGAGCGTGTCACGCGGCGCGGCGACTGTTGACCTGCTTGCCGCTCCGCCATGTCACTGGCCTTGCGGAGACGCCTTCTTGGTGGGGATGGAGGCTCTGCTTGCGGCAAGCTGCCCGAAGATGAAGAGGAAGAGGAGTTGATCTCCAGCGAGCCGCTCGTATCCTTGGCGGGCTCGCTTGACCCGACGCCATGTCCGGCAAGTTCTTTCTTGCCGGCGGGCTCCCCTCGCTCGGCACGGCTTGCCGCCTCTGCTGCATCTGCCTCCTCCACGGTGAATCCAAATTCGCCCGCGGCTGCGGCTGCCGCCGCCTCTTCCAGCCTAGTGGCGATGCGTGTCATCTCCGCATTGGTGGTGTCGCGGGTGAGGCTGTCCTTCTCATCGGGGTGGATCGGCAGTTCTACCAAGCCATCGAAGAACTGCTGCACGACGTCGTCTGCAGGCTCTTGCCAAGTTGGTACAATTCCATGCGAGTCGCACAGTGGCATCATTGCACGGATGCGGTCGAGCGAGGAGTTGTTGCACAACGGAACAACGCCCCCCGGCAACCTGAACACTTCGGGATGTTGGGGGTCATACTTGAACAGCTCCTGCAGCATCGCGTTGAGCTCCAGAACAGTGAAGTTGAAGTTGAGGCCCGGCCGCAGCATCATGATATCCGCCGCGTTCTTGAACTCCCAGGCAGGTCTCCCCCGTTCCTGCAGGGGGGCGATGCGGCAGCGAAGAAAATCTGCGCCAACAGCGCCCACAGTGAGCCCGGCAAGCCTGAGGCGCAGGATCCGGGTGACAGCAATCTTCAGCCTGTCGTCTTCCGGGGCCACGTCACTCCAATCGCTGCCGCGTGCTACTGGGGTTTGGCGCCGGGTGGTGAATGGCTGCGGGTTCTCCTCGTCAATCCAGCACCAGTCTGCTCTCCACTCCTCCCACTTGCCGCGGAATTCTCCCTCCAGATAAGTTTCCTTCTTGCCGGCCCTTGAGATCCAGGCGATTCCACCGGATAGAGGCTCTCCTCTCTCTACTCGGGGTATGAAGAAATGGCGAAAGAGGGCTACACTGGGGTGGACTCCGACAAAGTTTTCGCAGAGATGTGCGAAAACTGCCATGGTCAGAACGGCATTGGGGGTGAAGTCCAGGAGGTGGAACCCGTAGGTGTTCATGATATCGCAGAAGAATTCAGAGAAAGGCGGGCAGAGCCCGCAGTAGAAGAACAAGGCGAAGAAAGGGTATCCATTTGGGGCCTTCTTCCAAGCGGCAGCGGGGAGTACCTTCGTGCGCGGATGCGCTCGTGTCTCCGTCGACCAGAAGAGGTAGTAGTTCTCCCTCAGCTCCTTCGCGGCAAGCTTGGGGGGGAAGACTGCCCGCTCCTTCCGCAGCGCCGCAAGCCGCTGCGCCTCGGTCGACTTCACGACCTTCCCCTTGTTGGCTTTTGGAGCCATGGCGGAAGTAGTGGAGGAGGTCGACGGCGTTGGTGGTGTTGGTGGCGATGGGGGGCGGAGCACTCTCTCTCTCAGCTTTGGGAAGACGAGGGAGCGGCGGAGATTTCTGAGATTGGAAGTAGCAACGGGCGAATGGGCGGACTGCCCCTGTTTCCCCTGCTTATAAAGAGGGAGGGGGCGGACGTTCCGCATTTCCGAATAAAGAAACCCCCCACGATCTCTCCCACGATGCCGCATTCAACGCGTGACGTTCGGGGAGGGCGCAGTGGGTACGAAGAAAGATACGGCGTAACCTAGGCCGCGCGTGCCCGTGCCCTGTTTTGGGCCTGGCCCAACAACGCTCGGCACCGTGTATGGCCCAGGCCCGAGGGCTCCTGTCGGTGTACTAGAGTAGGGGTACCTTAGTATCCCGAACTTGTGCACGGACAGTCGCAGCATCCCGCGGCAAGGCTTGCCGGGTGACCGCCAAGGTCCTCCGTGGTTCCTTTGGAGCCATTCAAGAACAAAGTATCCAAGCCAAGGATACAAGACCCCGGCAAGAGGAGCTTGCCGGGAAGGCCAACAAAGGCATCTCAAGACCCCGGCAAGAGGAGCTTGCCGGGAAGGCCAACAAAGGCATCTCAAGACCCCGGCAAGAGGAGCTTGCCGGGAAGGCCAACCAAGGCACCTCAAGGAACTTGCCACGGCGCGCCACGCATCCCGGCAAGGCCCGGTGAGCGACAAGCTCCCCGATGCGACAAGACAACGACCGCGGCAAGGCGCTTGCCGCGGCAAGCTACCGCTCTGTGCCCGCGCTCCAGCACATCCACCAACGTGTCGCTCTGGGACCCTTCCAGGTATATGTGGCGGGAGGCTGTGCAGCCAGGGGTGCGCGGTGGCAAGCGGCGCTGACAAGATCGCCATCGTGGTGAGCGGTGGCGTCCCTGACGGTCCCTTTTGCACTATTTAGACGACGCAGACGGGCATTTAATGCCCTTGTCCCCTGCCGTCAGGGTTAGGTATGATACACTATAGCAGGTACCTGTACCTACCGCAGCACCTTCCCATTTTTACCCTTGTCTACGTTGCCACCTGTCGGTGACCCCTTGAGCATATAAAAGGAGGCCCATGCGCAATGTAGAAGGGGTTAGCTGATTAGGAGAAAGAGAACACTCACGCTCGGTCTCGTTAGCTGCTGGAGTGTACTATAACACTCCGCACTCCCGAGCAAGAACTCAATACAAACCACAAAGCAGGAGTAGGGTTTTACGCATCCGTGCGGCCCGAACCTGGGTAAACTGCTCGTGTGCTTTGCCTCGATCCGCTCTTCATGCGACCTCCGCCCCCGCCAAACCGAAAGGGACTCGGTCCGCCGGTCCCATAGGTGCTCGTGGATCAGAACCCCGGCAGCGCCAGAAATCCTTCTTGCTACCTCTTGAGCACTGCGTTGGATTTCCCCGAAGAGGAAAGGATGATGCAGCAAAGTAGTGTAAGTATTTCCCTCAGTTTTTGAGAACCAAGGTATCAATCCAGTAGGAGGCTACGCGCGAGTCCCTCATACCTGCACAAAGCAAATAACTCCTAGCAACCAACGTGATAAGGGGTTGTCAATCCCTTCATGGTCACTCACGAGAGTGAGATCTGATAGATATGATAAGATAATATTTTTGGTATTTTTATGATAAAGATGCAAAGTAAAATAAAAGCAAAGTAAAAGCAAAGGAAATAACTAAGTATTGGAAGATTAATATGATGAAGATAGACCCGGGGCCCATAGGTTTCACTAGTGGCTTCTCTCAAGAGCATAAGTATTTTACGGTGGGTGAACGAATTACTGTTGAGCAATTAACAGAATTGAGCATAGTTATGAGAATATCTAGGTATGATCATGTATATAGGCATCACGTCCAAGACAAGTAGACCGACTTCTGCCTGCATCTACTACTATTACTCCACTCATCGACCGCTATCCAGCATGCATCTAGAGTATTAAGTTCATGAAAACAGAGTAACACCTTAAGCAAGATGACATGATGTAGAGGGATAAACTCATGCAATATGATGAAAACCCCATCTTGTTATCCTCGATGGCAACAATACAATACGTGCCTGGTTGCCCCTACTGTCACTGGGAATTCAGAGAAGATTCAAATATTGTTCATAGATAGACTTGATCATAAACCCACAATTCATCGGTCTCAACAAACACACCGCAAAAAGAAGATTACATCAAATAGATCTCCACAAGAGAGGGGGAGAACATTGTATTGAGATCCAAAAAGAGAGAAGAAGCCATCTAGCTAATAACTATGGACCCGTAGGTTTGAGGTGAACTACTCACACTTCATCGGAGGGGCTATGGTGTTGATGTAGAAGCCCTCCGTGTTGGATACCCCCTCCGGCGGAGCTCCGGAACAGGCCCCAAGATGGGATCTCGTGGATACAGGAAGTTGCGGCGATGGAATTAGGGTTTGGCTCCGTATATGATCGTTTGGGGGTATGTAGGTATATATAGGAGGAAGGAGTACGTCGGTGGAGCAACAGGGGGCCCACGAGGGTGGAGGGCGCGCTTGGGGGGGGGGGGGTAGGCGCTCCCCCTACCTCGTGGCCTCCTGCTTTGTTTCTTGACGTAGGGTTCAAGTCTCCTGGATCATGTTCGGTGAGAAAATCACGTTCCCGAAGGTTTCATTCCGTTTGATATTCCTTTTCTTTGAAACCCTAAAATAGGCAAAAAACAGCAATTCTGGGCTGGGCCTCCGGTTAATAGGTTAGTCCCAAAAATAATATAAAAGTGGATAATAAATCCCAATAAGGTCCAAAACAGTAGATAATATAGCATGGAGCAATCAAAAATTATAGATACGTTGGAGACGTATCAGTCGACCGGACGGTCACCGAGGTCCCGTTCCTCATTGATGCCCTCTGGGCTGGCTTGGTTCCTCCCTTCTCCACCTTCTTCAACGCAGTGCTTGCCCATTATCAGATCCACATGGTGCACCTTGATCCCCAATTCGTAACCCTTCTTGCCGTCTTCGCCTTTGTTTGCGAGGCCATGGTGGGCATTGCTCCTTCCATGGCTCTTCTCCGCCACTTCTTCTTGTTGCACCTGATTGATCCCCAGCAGAGCTCCGTATGCCCGAGCTTTCAAGGCGTGGCGGCGACGGTCGGCGACGGGATCGACTTCAAACTTCCACCATCCACGAGCGAGTTTCAGACACGGTGGGTGTTTGTTGATGTCGGAGTGCTCAGCCCCCTGCGCTCCTCTCTGCCAGGGCCCACCATTCCTAACTCCGGTTGGTGCCACTGGAGGCTCGCTGGTCCGCGCCTTGTCGCCGTCTGGCTCAGGTTTAGGTGGCTCAAAGACCTTGGCATGACTGCGCCTATGGTGGTGAAAGAGTTCGTCCGGCGCCGAATCGCTCCGCTTCAGCGCCACTCCCGGCCGATGTGGGCCTTGCTCAGCAGCCAGGACCACATGAGACTTCAGGAGTCCGGGCTCCCCCTTGAGGCGCGGCGAACAGTGCTTGAGGTCCTGACGGGCGTCCCGTTGCCAGACGACTTGCCGAGGAGTTGCCTTTTGTACCGCTGCTTGAACAAGATGGCATTCGTGGAGCGGATGCCCTCCTTCGACGAGTGGGGGATGCGCCTAGTTAGCCTCGTGGGGCCCCGTGAGAACCCCATCGTTGTGGTCCCTCTCCTTGACGCTGGCGTCGAGCTCGCCCCAAGCGTGGATGCAGGCAGGCGATCACCGCTGGGGGCCGATAGTGAAGGTGCCGAGATGCTGATGCCGCCCAGGGCTCCCGAGGCGTCGACCTCGGGGACTCGCGACTCTTGCCCTGGGGCGGCGGTTGAAGGGGCGACGCAGCCCGCGTCTCCTGAGGCCGGGGCTCATGAGGCCTTGGCAAGTCACTGCGAGGCAGAGCCGGATAGCTCCCCTCAGCTTGGCGCTTCTAAGGCGGCCCCTTCAAGCACTTCTCCAGCTGCGCCTCATGTCGGCCGCCATGTCCAGCGCTTCGGCCAGCTTTGCGTGGACTTTGAAGAACTCCGCAAGAGGAAGGGGTCCCCGAGCTGCGGCAGCGGCACCTTTGGGCCGTTAAAATGGAGGAATGATACGTCCATTTTGCATCATGCTTTTATATCGATATTTATTGCATTATGGGATGTTATTACACATTATGTCACAATACTTATGCCTATTCTCTCTTATTTTACAAGGTTTACAAAAAGAGGGAGAATGCCGGCAACTGGGATTCTGGGCTGGAAAAGGAGCAAATATTAGAGACCTATTTTGCACAGCTCCAAAAGTCTTGAAACTCCACGGAAGACGTTTTCCAAATATATAAAAAATACTGAGAGCAAGAACTTCACCAGGGGGCACACCCTGCCCACGAGGGTGGGGGGCGCGCCCTACCCCCTAGGCACGCCCCTACCTCGTGGGCCCCCAGGTGGCCCTCCGGTGACCATCTTCTGCTATATGAAGTCTTTCGATGGGAAAAAAATAACAAGCCATCTTCTCGGATGAAACTCCGCCGCCACGAGGCGGAACCTTGGCGGAACCAATCTAGGGCTTTGGCGGAGCTGTTCTGCCGGGGAAACTTCCCTCCCAGAGGGGGAAATCATCGCCATCGTCATCACCAACACTCCTCTCATCGGGAGAGGGCAATCTCCATCAACATCTTCATCAGCATCATCTCCTCTCAAAACCCTAGTTCATCTCTTGTATCCAATTCTTGTCTCCAAGTCCGGGATTGGTGCTAGTAGGTTGCTAGTAGTGTTAATTACTCCTTGTAGTTGATGCTAGTTGGTTTAATTGGTGGAAGATCATATGTTCAGATCCTATATGCACATTAATACCCCTCTGATTATGAACATGTTTATGCTTTGTGAGTAGTTACTTTTGTTCCTAAGGACATGGGAGAAGTCTTGCTATTAGTAGTCATGTGAATTTGGTATTCGTTCGATATTTTGATGAGATGTATGTTGTCTCTCCTCTAGTGGTGTTATGTGAACGTCGACTACATGACACTTCACCATTATTTGGGCCTAGAGGAAGGCATTGGGAAGTAATAAGTAGATGATGGGTTGCTAGAGTGACAAAAGCTTAAACCCTAGTTTATGTGTTGCTTCCTAAGGGGCTGATTTGGCTCCATATGTTTCATGCTATGGTTAGGTTTACCTTAATACTTTTGTTGTAGTTGCGGATGCTTGCAATAGAGGTTAATCATAAGTGGGATGCTTGTCCAAGTAAGGGCAGTACCCAAGCACCGGTCCACCCACATACCAAATTATTAAAGTACTAAACGCGAATCATATGAACGTGATGAAAACTAGCTTGACGATATTCCCATGTGTCCTCGGGAGCGCTTTTCTCTATATAAGAGTTTGTCCAGGCTTGTCCTTTGCTAAAAAAAGGATTGGGCCACCTTGCTGCACTTTATTTACTTTTGTTACTTGTTGCTCGTTACAAATTATCCTATCACAAAACTATCTATTACCACTTGTTTTAGTACTTGCATAGAATACCTTGCTGGAAACCGCTTATCATCCTTCTGCTCCTCGTTGGGTTCGACGCTCTTACTTATCAAAAGGACTGCGGTAGATCCCCTATACTTGTGGGTCATCAAGACTCTTTTCTGGCGCCGTTGCCGGGGAGTGAAGCGCCCTTGGTAGGTGGAAGTTGGTAAGGAAAAATTTATATAGTGTGCTGAAATTTACTGTCACTTGTTACTATGGAAAGTAATCCTCTGAGGGGCTTGTTCGGGGTATCTTCACCCCGACCAGTAGAGCAAAGAGTTGCTCAACCTACTCAACCTACTGAAAATGAAAATGAATATGAAAATGAAAATGTCTGCTTTGAAATTCCTTCGTGTATGATACAGAAACTGCTAGCTAATCCCTTTTTAGGAGATGGAACAAAACATCCTGATGAGCATCTAATATATGTGGATGAAGTTTGTGGATTATTTAAGATTGCAGGTGTACCCGGAGATGTTGTTAAGAAGAAGGTCTTCCCTTTATCTTTGAAGGGAGACACATTGACATGGTATAGGCTATGTGATGATATGGGGTCTTGGAATTACAAACGATTGAAATTGGAATATCATCAGAAGTTTTATCCTATGCATCTTGTTCATCATGATCGCAATTATATATATAATTTTTGGCCTCACGAAGGAGAAAGCATCGCTCAAGCTTGGGGGAGGCTTAAATCAATGTTATATTCATGCCCCAATCATGAGCTCTCAATAGAAATGATTATTCAAAAATTTTATGCTCGGCTTTCTGATAACAATCACACCATGCTTGATACTTCTTGTGCCGGTTCTTTTATGATGAAGACTATTGAATTTAAATGGGATTTATTGGAAAGAATTAAACGCAACTCTGAAGATTGGGACCTCGACAAAGGTAAGGAGTCAGGTATAACACCTAGTTTTGATTGTGTTAAATCTTTTATGGATACCGATATTTTTCGTAAATTTAGCACTAAATATGGACTTGACTCTGAGATAGTAGCTTCTTTCTGTGAATCTTTTGCTACTTATGTTGATCTCCCCAAGGAGAAATGGTTTAAATATCATCCTCCCATAGAAGTAAAAGTAGCTGCACCTATTAAAGTTGAAGAAAAGATTGTCACTTTAAATGATCCAATTGTTCCTACTTCTTATGTTGAGAAACCACCTTTCCCTATTAGGATATAGGATCATGCTAAAGCTTCAACTGTAGTTCGTAAAAGCAATATTAAAACATATACACCTCCTGAGCAAGTTAAAGTTGAACCTAATATTGTTATTGTTAAAGATCTCTTGCCTGATAATATTGATGGGCATGTTATTTATTTCTGTGATGAAACTGCTAGAATTGCTAAACCCCGTGCTAAAGATAAACCTAGACCTGTGGTAGGCATGCCTGTTATTTCTGTTAAAATAGGAGATCATTCTTATCGTGGCTTATGTGATATGGGTGCTAGTGCTAGTGCAATACCTATTAGCCTATATAGAGAAATTATGCATGATATTGCACTTGTTGAGTTAGAAGATATTGATGTCACAATTAAACTTGCCAATAGAGATACTATTTCACCAATGGGAATTGTTAGAGATGTTGAAGTCTTGTGTGGGAAAACAAAATATCCTGCTGACTTTCTTGTTCTTGGTTCCCCACAAGATAGTTTTTGTCCCATTATATTTGGTAGACCCTTCCTGAACACTGTTAATGCTACCATAGATTGCAAAAGGGATGTTGTTACTATCGGTTTAGATGATATGGTTCATGAATTTAATTTCTCTAAATTTAGTAGACAACACCGTGAAGAAGAATTACCTAGTAAGGATGAAATTATTGGTCTTGCTTCTATTGTCGTACCTCCTAGTGATCCTTTAGAACAATATTTGCTAGACCATGAAAATGATATGTTTATGAATGAAAGAAGGGAATTAGATGAAGTATTCTTTAAACAGAAACCTATTCTGAAAAACAATTTACCTGTTGAAATCCTAGGGGATCCTCCTCCACCCAAGGGTGATCCCGTGTTTGAGCTTAAACCGTTACCTGATACTCTTAAATATGCTTATCTTGATTTGAAAAAGATATGTCCTGTTATTATTAGTGCTAACCTTTCGGAGCATGAGGAAGAGAGATTATTGAAAACTCTGAAGAAGCACCGTGCTGCTATTGGGTACACTCTTGATGATCTTAAGGGCATTAGTCCCACTCTGTGTCAACATAAAATTAATTTGGAAGAAGATGCTAAACCAGTTCGTGATCATCAACGCCGGCTGAATCCTAAAATGAAAGAAGCGGTAAGAAAGGAAATACTAAAGCTCCTTGTGGCAGGTATAATCTATGCTGTTGCTGATAGTCAGTGGGTAAGCCCTGTCCATTGTGTCCCTAAGAAGGGAGGTATTACTGTTGTTCCTAATGATAAAGATGAATTGATCCCTCAAAGAATTATTACAGGTTAAAGGATGGTAATTGATTTCCGCAAATTAAATAAGGCTACTAAAAAATATCATTACCCCTTACCTTTTATCGATCAAATGCTAGAAAGATTATCTAAACATACACATTTTTGCTTTCTAGATGGTTATTCTAGTTTCTCTCAAATACCTGTGTCAGCCAAAGATCAATCAAAGACTACTTTTACATGCCCTTTTGGTACTTTTGCTTATAGACGTATGCCTTTTGGTTTATGTAATGCACCTGCTACCTTTCAAAGGTGCATGTTGGCTATATTCTCTGACTTTTGTGAAAAGATTTGTGAGGTTTTCATGGACGACTTTTCCGTCTATGGATCTTCTTTTGATGATTGCTTGAGCAACCTTGATCGAGTTTTGCAGAGATGTGAAGAAACTAATCTTGTCTTGAATTGGGAAAAGTGTCACTTCATGGTTAATGAAGGTATTGTCTTGGGGCATAAAGTTTCGGAAAGAGGTATTGAAGTTGATAAAGCCAAAGTTGACGCTATTGAGAAGATGCCATGTCCCAAGGACATCAAGGTATAAGAAGTTTCCTTGGTCATGCCAGTTTTTATAGGAGGTTTATTAAGGACTTCTCGAAAATCTCTCGGCCTCTAACTAATTTATTACAAAAAGATATACCATTTGTCTTTGATGATGATTGTGTAGAAGCATTTGAAATACTTAAGAAAGCATCGATCTCTGCACCTATTGTTCAGCCACCTGATTGGAATTTACCCTTTGAAATTATGTGTGATGCTAGTGATTATGCTATAGGTGTTGTTCTAGGACAAAGAGTTGATAAGAAATTAAATGTTATTCAATATGCTAGTAAAACCCTAGACAATGCTCAAAGAAATTATGCTACTACTGAAAAGGAATTCTTAGCGGTTGTATTTGCTTGTGATAAATTCAGACCTTATATTGTTGATTCTAAAGTAACTATTCACACTGATCATGCTGCTATTAAATATCTTGTGGAAAATAAAGATGCTAAACCTAGACTTATTAGATGGGTTCTCTTGCTACAAGAATTTGACTTACATATTGTTGATAGAAAGGGAGCTGAGAACCCTATTGCAGACAACTTGTCTAGGTTAGAAAATGTGCTTGATGGCCCACTTCCTATTGATGATAGCTTTCCCGATGAGCAATTAAATGTCATAAATGCTTCTCATACTGCTCCATGGTATGCTGATTATGCTAATTACATTGTTGCTAAGTTTATACCACCTAGTTTCACATACCAGCAAAATAAAAAGTTCTTCTATGATTTGAGGCATTACTTTTGGGATGACCCACATCTTTAAAAAGAAGGAGTAGATGGTGTTATTAGACGTTGTGTACCTGAGCATGAACAGGAACATATCCTACGCAAGTGTCACTCCGAAGCTTATGGAGGACACCATGCTGGAGATAGGACTGCACATAAGGTATTGCAATCTGGTTTTTATTGGCCTACTCTCTTCAAGGATGCCCGTAAGTTTGTCTTATCTTGTGATGAATGTCAAAGAATTGTAATATTAGTAGACGTCAAGAAATGCCCATGAATTATTCACTTGTTATTGAACCATTTGATGTTTGGGGCTTTGACTATATGGGACCATTTCCTTCCTCTAATGGATATACACATATTTTAGTTGCTGTTGATTATGTTACTAAGTGGGTAGAAGCTATTCCAACTAGTAGTGCTGATCATAACACTTCTATTAAAATGCTTAAAGAAGTTATTTTTCCAAGATTTGGAGTCCCTAGATATTTAATGACTGATGGTGGATCACATTTCATTCATGGTGCTTTCCGTAAAATGCTTGCTAAATATGATGTTAATCATAGAATTGCATCTCCTTATCACCCTCAGTCTAGTGGTCAAGTAGAATTGAGTAATAGAGAACTCAAATTAATTTTGCAAAAGACTGTCAATAGGTCTAGAAAGAATTGGTCTAAGAAATTTGATGATGCATTATGGGCCTATAGAACTGCATATAAAATTCCTATGGGTATGTCTCCGTATAAAATGGTCTATGGAAAAGCATGCCACTTACCTCTCGAACTAGAACACAAGGCTTATTGGGCTATTAAAGAACTCAATTATGATTTTAAACTTGCCGGTGAGAAGAGGTTATTTGATATTAGCTCACTTGATGAATGGAGAACCCAAGCCTATGAAAATGCCAAGTTGTTTAAATAAAAAGTTAAAAGATGGCATGACAAAAGGATACAAAAGCGTGAGTTTAATGTAGGTGATTATGTATTGCTATAAAACTCTCGTTTAAGATTTTTTGCAGGAAAACTTCTCTTTAAATGGGAAGGTCCTTATGTTATCGAGGAGGTCTATCGTTCCGGTGCCATAAAATTCAACAACTTCGAAGGCACAAATCCGAAGGTGGTGAACGGTCAAAGAATCAAACACTATATCTCAGGTAAGTAAACCGACTGCAAAACAGTTTTTAAGGCAATATTTCTCCGTTTTGGAATATTTAGAAAAATAGAAAAATAAGTAGCAGCCCGGGAAGGACACGAGGCCCCCACGAGGGTGGAGGGCGCGCCCTACCCTACTGGGCGCGCCCCCTACCTCGTGGGCACCTCGTGTGCTTTCCGGACTCTGTTTTCTTACACGATACCGTATTTTTGTCGGTAAAAACTCATTATATAATCTCCCGGGGGTTTTGACTCTCGTATCACGCAAATATCTCCTGTCTTTGTTTCGAGCTGTCCTGTTGCAGATTTGAACAACATGTCGTCCCAAGATTCGGAAGGAGAGAGCTATGTGGCTGATTACCTTGCAGATCCTAAAGTCTATGGGGATGTGGAGCATTGTGGTTGGACTACAGAAGAAGAAGAGGACTATGAACCCAAGGGAAAGTAGGAGACGAGCTCAGATGAAGTTGAAGTCCCACTACCTCAACCTGGGGACATGCATGTGGAGTTCAAAAAGTCAAGCCTCCCTGACAGAATAAACAAAACTAAGATCGAGTTTATCCCTTTTCTCCTCTTGCAGGAAAACAAACAGGAACTATGCAAAAGGATACTGAGCCTGGAGCAGGAGATCGAGGACCTAAGGGACCAAAATTCTGTTCTCAAGCGCGAATTAAGGAAGAAGCCTACGCCATCAACAAAACCACCACTATCTCCACCAACAAAGAAGAATTGAGTATCTGGTATGGGCACTCCACTTGGCAACTGCCAAGCTTGGGGGAGTGCCCCGGTATCGTATCACCAACACTTTTATCTTTACCATTTTTCTTAGTTCGATCCTTTTGATAATATTTTGATCCAGTAGAATAAAAGTTCTTAGTATGATCTAGTTGAGAGTTTTGCTTTATAAATCCTTCTATGTAATCAAGTCCATGAGCTATATAATAAAGATTAGTGTTGAGTCAAGGGCTTGATTATTTTGCCATGATCCTAAGTGAATAAAAGAAAAGAGAAAGAAATAAAAAGAAACAAAGAGATCATGTGAGCCTTATGGAGAGTAATGAGCTCACATAGAAAAAGTATGATGAATAAAAGTTGTCGAGGGTTGACAAACATAGTTTTGGTCATTGTTGCAATTAATAGGAAGTAATAAAGAAAGAGAGGTCTTCACATATAAATATACTATCTTAGACATCTTTTATGATTGTGAGCACTCATTAAAATATGACATGCTAAAGAGTTGATGTTGGACAAGGAAGACAACATAATGGGTTATGTTTTCTTACATCTGAGATAAATTATATTGTCTTGGATCCTCCAACATTTTGAGCTTGCCTTTCCCCCTCATGCTAGCCAAATTCATTGCACCAAGTAGACATACTACTTGTGCTTCCAAATACCCTTAAACCAGTTTTGCCATCAGAGTCCACCATACCTAGATTGAGTAAGATCCTCCAAGTAAGTTGTCATCGGTGCAAGAAATAAAAATTGCTCTCTAAATATGTATGACTTATTAGTGTGGGAGAAATAAGCTTTATATGATCGTGTGATATGGAAGAAATAAAAGCGATAGACAACATAATAAAGGTCCATATCACAAGTGGCAATATAAAGTGACGTTCTCTGCTTCCCTCTGCGAAGGGCCTATCTTTTACTTTTATCTCCTACATTTCATAAGAGTCATGGTGATCTTCACCCTTCCTTTTTACCTTTTATCCTTTGGCAAGCACGGTATGTTGGAAAGATCCTGGTATATATGGCTAATTGGATGTGAGTTTTCATGAACTATTATTGTTGACATTACCCTTGAGGTAAAACGATGGGAGGCAAAATTATAAGCCCCTATGTTTCTCTGTGTCCGATTAAAACTCCATACCCGTAAGCATTGCGTGAGTGTCAGCAATTGTGAAAGACTATATGATAGTTGAGTATGTGGACTTGCTGAAAAGCTCTTATACATTGACTCTTTCCTATGTTATGATAAATTGCAATTGCTCCAATGACTGAGATTATAGTTTGTTAGTTTTCAATGAAGTTTACTATTCATACTTGAGATTGTGATTGAATTATTACTCTAGCATAAGAAATCATATGGCAAGAATTATATAAGTTGCTATTCTAAGAATGATCATGATGCCCTCATGTCCGTATTTTATTTTTATCGACACCTATCTCTAAACATGTGGACATATTTTTCGATTTCGGCTTTTCACTTGAGGACAAGCGAGGTCTAAGTTTGGGGGAGTTGATACGTCCATTTTGCATCATGCTTTTATATCGATATTTATTGCATTATGGGCTGTTATTACACATTATGTCACAATACTTATGTCTATTCTCTCTTATTTTACAAGGTTTACATAAAGAGGGAGAATGCCGACAGCTGGGATTCTGGGCTGGAAAAGGAGCAAATATTAGAGACCTATTCTGCGCAGCTCCAAAAGTCCTGAAACTCCACGGAAGACGTTTTCCAAATATATAAAAAATACTGAGAGCAAGAACTTCACCAGGGGGGCCATACCCTGCCCACGAGGGTGGGGGCGCGCCCTACCCCCCTGGGCGCACCCCCTACCTCGTGGGCCCCCTGGTGGCCCTCCGGTGACCATCTTCTGCTATATGAAGTCTTTCGATGGGAAAAAAATAACAAGCCATCTTCTTGGACGAAACTCCGCCGCCACGAGGCGGAACCAATCTAGGGCTCTGGCGGAGCTGTTCTGCCGAGGAAACTTCCCTCCCGGAGGGGGAAATCATCGCCATCGTCATCACCAACTCTCCTCTCATCGGGAGAGGGAAATCTCCATCAACATCTTCATTAGCACCATCTCCTCTCAAAACCCTAGTTCATCTCTTGTATCCAATTCTTGTCTCGAAGTCCGGGATTGGTGCTAGTAGGTTGCTAGTAGTGTTATTACTCCTTGTAGTTGATGCTAGTTGGTTTAATTGGTGGAAGATCATATGTTCAGATCCTATATGCACATTAATACCCCTCTTATTATGAACATGTTTATGCTTTGTGAGTAGTTACTTTTGTTCCTGAGGACATGGGAGAAGTCTTGCTATTAGTAGTCATGTGAATTTGGTATTCGTTTGATATTTTGATGAGATGCATGTTGTCTCTCCTCTATTGGTGTTATGTGAACGTCGACTACATGACACTTCACCATTATTTGGGCCTAGAGGAAGGCATTGGGAAGTAATAAGTAGATGATGGGTTGCTAGAGTGACAGAAGCTTAAACCCTAGTTTATGCGTTGCTTCGTAAGGGGTTGATTTGGATCCATATGTATCATGCTATGGTTAGGTTTACCTTAATACTTTTGTTGTAGTTGCGGATGCTTGCAATAGAGGTTAATCATAAGTGGGATGCTTGTCCAAGTAAGGGCAGTACCCAAGCACCGGTCCACCCACATACCAAATTATCAAAGTACCGAACGCGAATCATATGAACATGATGAAAACTAGCTTGACGATATTCCCATGTGTCCTCGGGAGCGCTTTTCTCTATATAAGAGTTTGTCCAGGCTTGTACTTTGCTACAAAAAGGATTGGGCCACCTTGCTACACTTTACTTACTTTTGTTACTTGTTACTCGTTACAAATTATCCTATCACAAAACTAGCTGTTACCACTTGTTTCAGTACTTGCAGAGAATACCTTGCTAGAAACCGCTTATCATTTCCTTCTGCTCCACGTTGGGTTCGACACTCTTACTTATCGAAAGGACTATGATAGATCCCCTATACTTGTGGGTCATCAAGGAAGTACATCGCCGTTGACGAGTAAGTACCTCATCTTGGTGATCTTCTGCGTGTTGCTTTCCTTCCTGACGATTGTCTCCTCAGGACCCCTTCTGCCAAGGCCGTGAAATCTCCTGAGAAGCAGCTTCCTCTCGCCCCGTTTCCCCCGCCAAACTCGAGCGCCGTGGGCTCATGCGCTGCCCACGGCGTGGGGTCAACCGTGGGAGTCGGCCCGTCATCAAGGTGTCTTGAGCTCGCGCCTTTCTCGTCCCTTCTTCGCGGCCTTGCTTGGAGCACAACAAGCGTACCAAGGGCTCCTCCCCTGGTCGTGGACGGCGACTGGTTGGCCTTGATCCTGGGGTCTTCTTCAAGCGGCTGGCCTTCACTCGCTCGGGCCTCTTGCGAGGCCCGACCAGCAAATGGGCGGGCACCAGCCCCCAGCCCCCTGCTGGAAGCGGGCGAGTCGCTTCGGGCACCATCTGTGGTCCCTGCGGCGGAGGATGAAGTCAGTAGCATGCTTGGGTCGATGCGAGAAAGGAGCGTTGTTCACCACGAGCTCTTTCAGGAGGCGATGGGCGCGATGAACCAGCTTGGTGAAGAGCTCGTGGATGTGGACACGCGCCTCGTGGCCGAGGGTCTTCGGCTGGTGGAGGAGCGGCATAAGCTGAAGGTGTCCATCAACCTCGGGCGCCACCAGCGCGAGCTTGATAATGGGAAGGTTGAGGCTTCCCTCGCAGCCTCCCGTGAGGCCTGCTCCCGAGCTCTAGAAGAGGCTCAGGAAGCTGACCGCCGTCGCGAGGCCATGGAGAAGCGCGCGTGGGAGCTCCAAGCCTGTAGCGCCGTCCTGGATCAGCAGGTGGAGGCACACAGGGCTGCCCTTGCATCGTTGAGGGGGAGGCCCGCCGAGGAGGAAGAGATCCAGAAGCGCGAGGAGGCGCTGGCGCTGGAAGCCGTGGAGCGCAGCCTTGAACTCGAACGACTGGAGACGAGGGAGCGCCAGGTTGCTCAAGCAGAGGATGACGTCGGTGCGCGAGTGGCCAGGGCCCAGGAGGAGGTTGATCGCCGGGTGGGCGCGGGTCTTGAGGATAAGTTTGACCTGAAGTTGAAGCTCGTAGAGGCTGAGGCTGTAGGTAGGACCGCTACCCTCAAGTCCAGGTTGGTCGAGGTGGAGCGGTGCGAGGAGGCCGCCGCAGCCGCCCTGGCCTCGGCGCAGGCTAAGCTGGCCTCCGCCCGCGCCGAGTTGCTCCCTCTCCGGCGGTGGGTCACCGACGCCGAGTCCATTGCACAGTAGAGTAGGGAAGAAGTGCTTCAGCGGGGACGTTGGAGCGCATGCACGCTCTCATGCTCCAGGACCTTAGGAACAGGGCCAACTCCACCCTTGGCCATATCTGTGATGAGAATGCTCCTCATCCCCATGCTAACGACTATGCCAGCCACCTCCGCTTCTTCGTCGACGTGGTGACGCGCCTGTAGAACCGTTCCGAGAGGGCTCGCCAGCTTGTTGAAGAGAGGAGTCGCAGCCTGCTCGGACGCGCGTTCTCCCGCGTCTTCAGCCATCTCCAGAATGCCAATCCCAACTTCAATTTCGACGCCGCCATTTCTCCCATACCTGAAGCCATCTGGGGTGACCTGGCATGATGTGTTGAAGACAATGTGGATGCGCTGGTCAGGGCCTTCACTTTTGATGACGACGGGGTGGTAGTCGTGGCGGACGAAGGTGACGTGGTCAATGATGTCGATGGCGGTGCCGAGGGAGGTGATGGTGATGCCAATGATGACGGTAGCGATGCCAATGACGCGTCCGAGGGCGATCCTCGGGGCGCGGCGAGCGACCTTTCCGATTGATTCCGTTCTTCTCACCTGTTTTCCCTGCACGTAGAAGCTCGGGCGCGGACCCAGAGGTTGTAAGAGCATTTTTGGGAGGGGGAGCCCCTCATGTAAATATATTACTGCCTCTATCCCTTTAGGTTGAATTGAATATGTGTCTTCATGAACTCACGTATGCTGGGGCAAGGTTGCTGTTGCGGTTTACCTTAGCCTAGACGGGCCCAAGACCGGCTTAGGAGATTGTGAGTTTCTGGGAAGCTCCTAAGGAATTCATTGGCACGCCCGAGGGGGCCACGTGATAAGCGAGCGCCAGCCGCGGTGCAACACGTGTGTGGCTCGTGTACTTCATGCCCAGTCCCGCTCGCGAGGGGCCCACGAGGGGGGAGCAACATGCGCAAACTCTGAAATAAGGCAAGAATCAGACTGCGAGAAATAGCTCGAACGAGAAAAAAGCATCCCCCCACGCGCATCAAACGAAAATTCAACTTCAACTTAAATCCAAATCCAGAAGGCAGGGTTACAGAAAAGAGATCCAAAGCAAATGGCCGCGTCTGGCGCCTAGTCTAGTCTTTGATGTCTTCTCACCAGCGCGGAGCTAAGTGCTGCCACTAGGCATGGGAGGGAGCCCCCGAGGCCCAAGGGCGGCACTCCTGAGACTCCGGGGCGTGTACAACCCCACTCGTTATTACGTGAGAGTGTCACGGGCAGCGATCTTCATAGGCGTGAGCTTTACTTCATATCACCTGATGAGGGCCCTGCCTTGCGCCACCCCCTACCACCGCCGGGACGAGGGCAGAGGGGACGCCAGCGGCGCCCTCGGCGACCACGGGTCCTCTACCGGGGGAAGGGTCGCCGGCGCCACCCCGGCAGAGGGCCTACCTCCGGGCGTTGCCTTGCTCCGTGCGACGTGGGGAGGAGCCTTGCTCCTGGCAAGACGGATACCACCGCGCCGGAAACGTCGCCTAGTGCTGTGACCTGGTTCACTTGCGATTCATGGTTAGCATAAGCATGCCCCTGGGAGATTAGTGGTACCCTGTAGCTATTGTTGACGACGCAGTTGGCGGGGCTCTCGGGCGGCTCCTGGAAGGCCTCGGCTCCTAGCGCCTCTTCTTCTCAGCCTGGCTCGAGGAACGAGCCGGGGTCATCTTCTGGCGCGTACTCCTGGTTCATCATGTGGGGCATGTAGGCCTCCGAGGCCCTTACTCTGAAGGCCTCGCTGTAGTGCCCCATGCTCCATGTCACCCGGCTCAAGACGCCGTCTTGAGGATGGTGGGGTAGTGCCTCACCAGGGCTGCGTGCGGCGACGCTCGTGCCCGCACCCATCTGAGGTGGTGCGGGTGCGAGGGACGCCCTTCGTCGTGGATCGTCCTGATGTCGACGAAGCCCCCAGGCGCACTTGGGGGTACACGGGTGTGGCGGGGCCCGCTGTGGGATCCTGCCGCTGCCTGGGGCGTGAGCTAGTAGCAGAAGGGCGGTGCTCCCGTGGCCGCCGCATCCAGTAGCTCGGCGACGCGTTCCAACAGTGCATCCCGGCCGCTCTCGATCAGTCGGCACTACAGCAACTCCCATGCCACCGTGAGCGCGGCCCGCATGTTCGTCTGCTCCCTCCTGGTGTGCGGCGCCGTCGCCGCGACGTGGCTTGTAGCCCTTGCAATAGCTCGCGTCTATCAGGGAGTAAGAGCAGAGGGTGAGAGACCGCACCGCCCATGCCCCGCGGTGTTGGCCGGTGTGCGTGCCGCCTGAGGCGCGGGGTCGTGGTCTTCCTGGGCTGGTAGTGCCGTCCGGGCTGGCCAGGCTGCCCAGCGGTCGGCGTTCGTCCTCGAGTCGCCTGACATCGGACTCGCGAGGCGCTGAAGGGTCAATGAGCGGATCGACTGATGGGAGGAGAGCCCTGGCGCACCCCTACCTGCACGCCAAATGTCGGATCACGGGTTCCAGCAAAACCCTCAAGGTTCGAACACTGGGATGCGCATGAAGATCTCCCCTCTACCGATCCACGTCCCAACTCAGCTAAGATCTTACGGACTAACTCGACGAACTCGCAACACAAAGGACACAAGATTTATACTGGCTCGGGCCACCGTTGTGGGGTAATACCCTACTCCAATGTGGTGTGGTGGATTGCCTCTTGGGCTGAGGATGAATAGTATAAGGGGAAGAACAGCCTCCTGGGGAGAGGTGTTCTTGTGCTTGGTGGATGTGGTTGTGAGGATGAACTAGTTCTAGTCTAAGATGAGGTCGCCCCTAGATACGGTGGTGGCTAGTCCTATTTATAGTGGCCTTGGTCCTCTTCCCAAATATTGAGCGGGAAGGGATCCCACAACGGCCAATTTGAAGGGGGACAGCTAGTACAAGCTATCCTGACAAAAGCAGTCCTCGCCTGCCAAAGGCTCTGGTGGTGACGCCGTCTTGGGCTCCATGGCGACCTTCGTCTTGCCGTCCTTCTAGTCTTGTTCTTGTTGCACTGATATGGAAACCTTTGCTTGATGCCTCAGTACTCCGCGCCTGCGCCTACTTCCTTAGCACCAAAGAGGAAACAAGGACACTATGCGTGCTGGCGCCTGCATGTCTTTGGTCGTCATGGCTCACATCACTAGAACCTCACAAGGTTTGCCTGGACTTGAACTCTCCGCCCCTCGTGAGCCAGCCTGGTGACGCCACTCCTAAGGAGGTCTTGTGTCGTCCGCCTTGCGAGGCTTGGCCCCTCGCGAGGGTCTTGAGTGCTTGCTGGTGAAGATGAGTCGTACGGGACCGCGCGCAGAGCCACGCCATGGGCCGCAGGCAGGCAAGTCTGGGGACCCCCGTTCCTAGAACACGGACAGACAGATCGCCGGAAAAGGCCCCAAGATGGGATCTCATGGGTACAGAAGGTTGCGGCAGTGGATAAGTGGTTTCGTGGCTCTCTGCGATCAATCTAGGGTATAAGGGTATATATAGGCGAAAGAAGTACATCGGTGGAGCTTCGTGGGGCCCATGAGGGTGGGGGCGCGCCTACCCCTGGGGGTGCCCTCCTGCCTCGTGGCCGCCTCACGGAGTTCCAAACTTCCACTCCAAGTCTCCTAGTTTGCTTTCGGTCCAAGAAAGATCATCACGAAGGTTTCATTCCATTTGGTATTCCTTTTTTGCGAAACTCTAAAATAGGCAAAAAAAGAGAAACTAGCACTGGGCCTCCGGTTAATAGGTTAGTCCAAAAAATAATATAAAAGAGCATATTAAAGCCCATTAAACATCCAAAAGAGATAATATAATAGCATGGAACAATCAAAAATTATAGATGCGTTGGAGATGTATCAAGCATCCCCAAGCTTAATTCCTGCTCGTCCTCGAGTAGGTAAATGATAAAAACAAAATTTTTGATGTGGAATGCTACCTCACATAATTATCAATGTAATTTTCTTTATTGTGGCATGAATGTTCAAATCCAAAAGATTCAAGACAAATGTTTAATATTGACATAAAAATAATAATACTTCAAGCATACTAACAAAGTAATTATGTCTTCTCAAAATAACATGGCCAAAGAAAGTCCATCCCTACAAAATCATATAGTTTGGTTATGCTCCATCTTCTTCACACAAAATATTCAAATCATGCACAACCCCGATGACAAGCCAAGCAATTGTTTCATACTTTAGTATTCTCAAACTTTTTCAACTTTCATGCAATACATGAGCGTGAGCCATGGAAATAGCACTATAGTTGGAATAGAGTGGTGGTTGTGGAGAATACAAAAAGGAGGAAGACGGTCTCACATCAACTAGGCGTATCAATGGGCTATGGAGATGCCCATCAATAGATATCAATGTGAGCGAGTAGGGATTGCCATGCAACAGATGCACTAGAGCTATAAATGTATGAAAGCTCAACAAAAGAAACTAAGTGGGTGTGCATCCAACTTGCTTGCTCACGAAGACCTAGGGCATTTGAGGAAGCCCATCGTTGGAATATACAAGCCAAGTTCTATAATGAAAATTTCCCACTAGCATATGAAAGTGACAAAATAAGAGACTCTCTATCATGAAGATCATGGTGCTACTTTGAAGCATAAGTGTGGAAAAAGGATAGTAGCATTGTCCCTTCTCTCTTTTTCTCTCTATTTTTTTTGTTTGGCTTCTTTGGCCTCTTTTTCTCTTCTTTTTTTCCTCACATGGGACAATGCTATATTAATGATGATCATCACACTTCTATTTATTTACAACTCAAAGATTACAACGATACTTAGAACAAAAATATGACTCTATATGTGTGCCTCCGGCGGTGTACCGGGATGCGCAATGAATCAAGAGTGACATGTCTGAAAGAATTATGAATGGTGTCTTTGCCACAAATACGATGTCAACTACATGATCAAGCAAGGCAATATGACAATGATGGAGTGTGTCATAGTAAATAGAACGGTGGAAGGTTGCATGGCAATATATCTAATGGCTATGGAAACGCCATAATAGGTAGGTATGGTGGCTGTTTTGAGGAAAGTAAATGGGGGGTTTATGGTACCGGCGAAAGTTGTGCGGTACTAGAGAGGCTAGCAACGGTGGAAGGGTGAGAGTGCGTATAATCCATGGACTCAACATTAGTCATAAAGAACTCACATACTTATTGCAAAAATCTACAAGTCATAAAAACCAAGCACTATGCGCATGCTCCTAGGGGGATAGATTGGTAGGAAAGACCATCGCTCGTCCCCGACCGCCACTCATAAGGTAGACAATCAAAGAAATACCACATGCTTCAAATTTGTTACACAACAGTTACCATACGTGCACTACAAAAAAAATACACTTCTGTGATGATACGTGTTTGTCACAGTAGGTCGCGTTTTCTGTCATGCATGTACATCCATGACAAATTTATGACAGAATCAAGATAGTCATACATGTGCTATCGTAGAAGTGTTCCATGACATTGCCAAAATTATCATCACGGAAGTGTCCACTTCCATGACGATAAATTGCGCCTCACAGAAGTGCTTTCGTCAAGGGTGACCGACTCGTGGCATCCACCGTAACGAAACGTTGTTAAGCTATCGGGTCGGATTTTGGATTGAATAACCCGTTAACAGCCACGACCAATGCTAATTTTCCATGTGTAAAATTCTCATTGGCTGACGGATCCACGCGTCAGCTCCGTCTTGGCACAGGTGTCACTCATCCAACAGTCAAGATGGGCCTATGATATGTTGACACGTGGACCGTCCCAAAAGTGGCCCACAAAGTTTAAATGGGCCAGCCCAACCGAAGGCCCATAAGATTTAGCGGACCATAATGGGCCAGCCCAGCTAAAGGCCCACAAAATTTAGCGGACCATAATGGGCTGGCCCAGCTAAAGGCCCACACGATTTTGCAGACCATAATGGGTCGGCCCAGCTAAAGGCCCCCAAGATTTTGCGGACCACAATGGGCCGGCCCAGCTAAAGGCCCACAAGATTCTATAGACCATAATGGGCCGGCCCAGCTAAAGGCCCAGCATTCTCTGTCAAATCGGCACGTCAACGGACTGTCCTAAACTTGTCATCAACGCAGCCCATGGTCACTTCTGGCCCGTTAACAGTCCGCTAAGTAATTGGGCCGGCCCGGTGTATTTCCGGCCTGTTAAAGGTCCGGCTTCATTTGGGCCCATTTACAGGACATCAAAACTTTCGGCCCATAAACGACCGTAAAGGATTTGGGTCATATTCGGCCATGTCTGAAATTCGGCCTGTTAGAGGCCCACTATAGCTTTGGGCCACTTTCGGCATGTTGTCATTTTCGTCCTGTTAACGCTGGACGTAACCATGGGCCATATGTGGCCCAACATCATATCGGGCCCATTAATGGCCCATATAAAAATGATGATAATCTAGCCCGACCGAAGTTCCGGCCTGCTAAAGGCCCGTGTATTAGGTCGGCGCATTTACGGCCCGTCCGAATTTCGGCCTGTCAAAGATCCGCATCGTAAATGGGCCACCATTTTGCCCTGCTAAGTCCAGTGGGTTATTTGGCACAATCAGGGCCCAATCTCACTTTTGGTCTATTAAAGGCCCATGTTTTTTATGGGCTCGAGATATTTACACCTGTAAACGGCCTATTTTTACCGAGGGCCCAAATTATGTTTAGGCATGTTAAAGGCCCACTATGGGCACAGGCCTACCAGAAAAATATGAAAGCTTATGCTGATTTAGGCCTAGATATTTTTAGTGGGCTACATGCCAATTTCGGCCCGTAATCGTTTTTAGCCCAATTGGAATGGGCCCGACGAATGTTGGCATGTTGGGCTCCTACGAAGCTTTCGGCCGAATACATTACTAAGATAAACCTACACTATACAAAAATAGCATCGTAATTACTGCAGCCTGAGGTAGCATCATAAATGTTGTATCACAACAAAATAAATTCCAACCATACAACAAAAGGCTTGTTGGCATAAAGTTTACAGTCCTTCCAGATAAAAGCACCATCAGATGTATAGAAGCACATATCATTTGACCTGAGTGCTAATGTTTCAGGCTGTAGAATCTGATGGAGCAGCACGATCTCCACCTTTTTTCCGCCATTGCTCTTGAACAACGAAGCGAATGTCTGATAGTCTGGTTTCAAAACCATTCATATCTTGACGACATTTCTCAACCACTATTCTTGTTTCTGAAACAACGTCCATTAGGGATTGGACTTGTGTCTGGAGCGCAGATATATCACTCTATCTAGCAGGAAGATTTTGTTCAGTAGGCGATTTGGACGAGGTTACCTTGACAACCAACCCAGAATTACGCAGGAAGGTGCTTTTTGCACTGTTAGTGGAGAGATACTGACGCACTGCAGTAAGAGGTGACATTGTGCCTGTAGTAGCCTCATCACCTTCAGCTGGTTATGGCTGTTCAATCATTTGTTCCATAGCTTCCTGAAAGTTTAAAATTGTAGATTAGTGTACCAGATAAGTTACTAATGAGACAAAAACAAACAAAGTAGGTTAAATGTTTATACATAACTTATTTTGGTGAACTACTGTAATACATTAGCATGTATTGTAGTGCCAACTACATAATAAAATCACTTTCGGAACATATGTCCATGTAGCATGCCTACTGTATTATCTATTTCCTCACATTCGTTGACATCTAAGGATAAAGAGACATGGTTTAAAGTAGGATGAACATAGTATGACATCATTCATATCATGGGCAAACAGATATAAAACAAACAGGCTATTTTATCATTGTGTGCGCACGTGAACATAACAACTAGATTACAGATCAAGACCAAAAGAATATCCTTCATCTCTTTTAAACCATGTAAGGTGAAATGATACGTTAAGACAACTGTGAATAAAAGTGAACAGAGTAACTGACATTGGATGCAAACCAAGTAGTTAAATGAACACATCACAGTACCAATCACTTCAAGGCAGGAGGAGTAAAAGGACTTACAACAGCGGCTTGAACTGGTGTGCTCATGCCATTCATCTTGCTGGTGTGGCAATCCTTGAAGATTTGCACTGCATTTGGTTCAGGTTCTTTTTGGTCCGCACGGGCTTTCCTCTATATTTGGAACAAGTCAATATATATACGATAATATGGCACAAAAAGAAGAAGGAAGTAGCTGCTATTTACAAGAGCCTCGCAGTGTGCAATATAGCTACAAGATCCTGTTGTCTGTTGGAATTTCACTTTAGAACGGTTGGTTTTGTTCTTCAAACAGTTAGCCTAGAAGAAGATACACTTGTAAGGCACATACATAAATACAAGTTCAATATGTGGTCTGATCAAATACATATAGCCTACCTGATACTTTGGATCAGACCAGTGTTTAACGAGGGCTGTCCAGTCTTCATCTGTAATATATTCCATTGGAGATGTTTGGGCGATTTCATTGTTAGCCTTGCCTTCAAAGTGAGATTTTCTAAGGTGGTACCGATACTGTCGCAGAGCAGACTGAAAAACATGAGTGCATGCTTGTTTAGTTGCATCATCTTTCGGATCCAACTTGAACCTCATCTATTGAAAAAAGAATGTGAGTCTTATTAGGAGGAAGCTAGAAAGTATGGGACAGAGCAAGACAATATTACTAATTGCGATGAATAACATTACTTACGGATAAATGGTCAAGGAAGGTGTTAAACTGGGTATTGTCTTTCTCATTCCTTTACTGGATCCATGTTGGGAGGATACGTGCATGGCACCTAATGACAACGGCCGCCTCTGATACTAACTTGGCTGCCTCTGTAGCATCACGTGGCCTTTTTAAACCTGCCTCAAAATGGACCTCCATTCTTCCTCCTTTACATTTTGTTAATCTGTCAAGCATTATCCCTGATGTCTGTTTCCGCTTGCGCCGTGGTGCTAGTTCAACAACGAATATGGAAAGTGGTACATCAAACTGTGAGAGTACATATAAAGAAGCATGCAACTGCAACTTGACTCGGTCAGGTACCGTCTTGGTGTTGATGCTCATGAGGTTCATCTGATCTTGCCAAGTCCTGTTGTGTCAGCAGTGCTTCGGGAGTAGTGTTAGGTGTGAAGGAAGCTTGGGAACTGGCTAGTTCCGGAGCAAACAAACGAGTAACTGGTTGAGATGCAGGTACAGTTGAAGCGGATGCTGCAGCTGGTGGAGCAGGTGATACTGTGTTTGTAGATTTAGCCGGTGGACTTGGACCTTCTACTTCACTATAAGTACCAGCAGAATCTCGACGGCAGAACCTTTTCCATTTCACCCGACGAGTAACAACACTCCCTATTATATTATTTTCCTTGCTCTTTTTTGACTTTGCCATGTCAAGCTGTACCCACAACACAAAAGAATAAAATCACTCTTCAGAACTCATTGATGCATGATACAGACAAGCAATACTTTGATGTAAGACAACCGTATGAGGATGGAATATGTAAGAAAAACAGGACGGCATGACATATTCACAGCTATGATGTGCAAACTAAGCAGAAGGATTTTCAAGAAAATAGAAGTAATGCAAGCTAGACACCATATGAAAGATGCAACCAATATTACTCTGCCAAGTTAAAAGTGTCTTGTCATAAGTGGCAATTCGAAAAATTAGAAGCAGTACAACATAGAAATCAATGCAAGATGCAACCACTATCAAACTGCCATGTTAAAAGCGTCCAATCATGAGTGACTGATGCGGGATACACAACATCAGTACTTTGATGTAAGAACATGGTATGATAGATAGATGCAGTGTATTCTAGACACGGAAAGCCATGTCATATGCACATGTATAACGTATAAACTCAGCAGGTGCAATTTAATCAAAATAGAAGAAATATAGGCTAGACAATATATGCAACGTGAAACCAATTATCACACTGTCAACTTAGAGCAAGCACCTGCGATGGTGGAGTACGGGAGATGAACTCATCATGTAGAATTGGGACTTCAACTTCATTAGCAGTAGCAGTGGCAAATCTAGAGAGCCTCTGTTTGTGTCGGTGCGGAGGACCACCAACATCCCCTAACTTACTCTTTTCCTTCCTATTTTCTGATATTGCCTTATGAAGTCAAAACCACAAGAAGATGAATAAAATTAGCTCTGCATAATTGGTTGATGCATGATACAGACGAACACTGCTTGATGTAAGGCAAGCGCAGGATAGGAGGATGGAATATATATATAAAGACAGCATTTCATATTCACACGTACGATAGGAGGATGGAATATGTATGAAAAAACAGTCAGTGGAAGGCATTTCAACAAAATTAGAAGAAATGAAAGCTAGGCACCATATGAACATGCAACCAATATCACTCTATCAGGTAAAAAGTGTCCCATCGTAAGTGCCATTTCAAGAAATTGGAAGCAGTACAAGCTAGAAGACAATGCAAGATGCAACCTACATCACAGTCCCAAGTTAAATGTGTCTTATGGATAAGTGGTCGTTGCAGGTATAAGTTGTAAGCTACGCAGATGCAATTCAACATAATTAGAAGCAATACAAACTAGACATCATACGGAAAACGCAACCACGTATAACAGTTCCAAGTAAGAGCAAGCACCTGTGATGGTGGAGTAGGGGAGATGTGCTCATCATGTACACGTATGTTCTAGAAACAGGAACACGTGTCATATTCACAGGCATTATGTGTAAAGTAAGCAGATGCAATTCAAGCTAGAAGCAATACAAGCTAGACATCATATGCAACATGCAACCACATATAATAGTGTCAAGTTAGAGCAAGCACCTGTGATGGTGGAGTAGGGGAGATGTGCTCATCATCTACACAGCTACGTTGACTGTCCAGCCTTGTGTTGTCTTGCGAATCTTGTTGGTTGGATGGCGGAGTAGAATCTGTAGGGACCCCCTGTTTGAGTTGCTCCGAAGGACCACCATCATCCACTGTCGGACTAATTTCCTTCAGCTGTAATGATTTTGCATTGTGAAGTCAAACCAATAAGAAAAAGGAATAAAATTTGCTCTTCAGAACTCATTCATGCATGATACTGACGAACACTACTCGGACGAAAGGCAAACACATGATGCGAGGATGGAATATGTATGAAAAACAGGATGGTGTGACATATTCACACCTATGATGTGGTAACTAAGGAGAAGGCATTTCAACAAATTAGAAGCACTTCAAGCTAGACACCATATGAAAGATGCAACCAATATCACTTTGCCAAGTTCAAACTGTATGGCGTTTCAACAAATTAGAAGCAATACATGCTAGAAATCATATGCAAGACACAACCAATATCACAGTGACGACTTAAAGGTGCCTTATCATAAGTGACTGATGCGGGATATGCAAGAATAGTAGTCTGGTGTAGAAACAGGAACACATGTCATATTCACAGGCATTATGCATAAAGTAAGCAGATGCAATTCAACAAAGTTAGAAGCAATACAAGCTAGACATCATACGCAACATGCAACCACATATAATAGTGCCAAGTTAGAGCAAGCATCTGTGATGGTGGAATAGGGGAGATGTGCTCACCATCTACACAACTACATTGACTGTCTAGCCTTGCGTTGTCTTGTGAATCTTGTTGGGAGGATGGCGGAGTAGAATCTATAGAGAACCTCCGTTTCAGTTGCTCGGAAGGACCACCATCATCCAATGCCTTGCCAATTTCCTTCAGCTTTATTGATTTTGCATTGTGAGGTCATACCGACAAGAAAAAGGAATATCATTCGCTATTCAGAACTCATTCATGCATGATACTAACGAAGACTACTTTGATGAAAGACAAAGTCATGATATGAGGATGGAATATGTACGAAAAAATGGACGGCTTGACATATTCACACCTATGATGTGGTAACTAAGCAGAAGGCACTTCAACAAATTAGAAACACTGCAAGACACCATATGGAAGGTGCAATCAATATCACTCTGCCAAGTTAAAACTGTCTTGTCATAGGTGGGGTTCATCAAACTAGAAGCAATACATGCTATAAATCATATTCAAGACGCAAACCAATATCACACTGCCAACTTAAAGGTGTCCCATCATAAGTGACTAATGCAGGATACACAAGAAGAGTAGTTTCATGTAAGAACATGGTGTGATAGACAGATATAGTATGTACCAAAAACAGGAAAGCGTGTCATATTCACATGTATCATGTGTAAGCTAAGCAGATGCAGTTTACACTAATTAGGAGCAATACGAGCTAGACACCATATGCAACATGCAACCAAATATCACACTGCCAAGTTAGAGCAAGCACCTTGGATGGTGGAGTAGGGGAGCGGAGACTTGGACCTTGTAATGCACTATCAGTACAAGGAGAATCAGTACAGATGCTCCGTTTACGTTGCTACAAAGGACCACCATCATCGCCTTCCTTACTATTTTCCTTCCTCTTTCTTGATTTTGCCTTGTCAAGTCAAACCCACAAGAAAAAGGAATAAAATTTGCTCTCAGAACTCATTGATGCATGATACTGATGAACACTACTTTCATGTAAGGCAGCCACATGATAGGAGGATGGAATATGTATGGAAAACAGGATGACGTGACATATTGACATGTATGATGTATAAAGTGTAAACTAAGCACAAGGTGCTTGAACTTGTTAGAATCGATGCAAGCTAGAAACCATATGAAAGATGAAACCAATATCACTCTGCCAAATTAAAAGGGTGCCCTAACAAATGTATTTGACCAAATTAGAAGCAATACATGGCAACAGGCTAGAAATAATATGCAATATGCAACGAATAAAGGTGACTCATCGTAAGTGATTGATGGAGGATACAGAAGAGAGGTAGTTTCATGTAAGAACAAGGTTAACACATAGATGTAGTGTGTACCAAAAATAGGAAGGCATGTCATATTCACAGGTATAGTGTGTAAACTAAGCAGATGCAATTTACCCTAATTAGAAGCATTACAAGCTAGACACCGTATGCAACATGCAACCATATATCACACTGCGAAGTTAGAGCAAGCACCTGTGATGGTGGTGTAGGGGAAGTGCGGTCTTCAGGTATAGAGCTACATTCAATATCTTCATTTAGGCTTGCTGTTTCTTGAGAATCATGTGGAGAGGATGAAATTGCATTCTTTATAAGAGTATTGCGTCTCATATTAACCCACGTGCGTGACTGTCTCATCATAAGCGATAGACGCGGGATACACAAGAACAGTAGTTTGATGTAAGAACATGGTGTGATAGGCAGATGTAGTATGTACCAAAAACAGGAAGGCATGTCATATTCACATGTATAATTTGTAAGCTAAGGAGATGTAATTTAACAAATTAGGAGCATTGATGAGGGATACACAAGAAAAGTAGTTTGATGTAAGAACATGGTTAATAGAAAGATGTAGTATGTACCAAAAGCAGGAAGGCATATCATATTCACAGGTATAATGTGTTAACTAAGCAGATGCAATTTACCCTAATTAGAAGCATTACAAGGTAGACACCATATGAAACATGCAACCACATATCACACTGCCAAGTAAGAGCAAGCACCTGGGATGGTGGTGTGGGGGAATTGCGGTGATCAACTAGAGAGCTACGTTGACTATCTTCATTTAGCCTTGCTGTTTCTTGAGAATCATGTGGGGAGGATGACACTGCACTCTTTAAACGAGTAGGGCGTCTCATAGTAACCCACTCGGGTGATTGTCTCATCATAAGTGATTGATGAGGGATACAAAAGAGCATTAGTTTGATGTACGAACATGGTTAATAGACATATGTAGTATGTATCAAAAACAGGAAGGCATGCCATTATCAAAGGTATAATGTGTAAAGTAAGCAGATGCAATTTAACCAAATTGGAAGCAATACAAGCTAGACACCATATGCAACATGCAACCACATTTGATAGCGCGAAGTTAAAGCAAGCACCTGGGATGGTTGTGTGTGGAAATTGAGATCATCAACTGCAGAGCTACGTTTACTGTCTCCAACTGCTGACACTGCACCCATTAGAGCGCTGAAACGCTTAGTGGTTATCTTCGAATTACACTGGAGCGACTTCTGTCTTTTCTTTTCTGCATTCATCAACACTGCATCAGAGTCTGAAATACCCATGCATAAAAAACAATAGTGTGAGTATGGGTGAAGTGTGTGCATATTAGTACAGTGTAAAGGTAGCAGATAGCAGGTCGGTGAGAAATAAATGACGGGAGACATATGACAGCTCTAGAACATGCATGGCACACTAAATTACTACAGGATTCTATGAAAATAACAGTCAACTGAAAGCAAATAGGTCAGTCCATTTTTTCTGCACCATCCGATGTACAAAGAATGGGCAGATCGCCTTCATCTACCTCCAGCCAGTCAGTGTTGACGATCTTCCTCGAAACGCCAGCGACCACCGGCCCAGTATTCCTCCCCTACCCGCGCCCTCCCCTCGACCTCACCGCACCGTCATGCTTGGCACCGCCCCTGACCATCCATTCAAGCCCCTATGATAGACACCGATGCGCCGCTTCCCCGGGGAACAGGTGGACTAGGTGCTCCATGCGCCTAAGTGGGTGTTGCTTCTTTTAATTGCAGTTCGACTGACCCTGAATTGAAATCCAGGCGGGCTACTGACCTCTAGCAAAGGTGAAATAGTAAAAGGGAGGAAACCTTGTGCATTTAGTATCACAAAGAAGATGCAGTAAGAAGCGCTCAACTAGTTTCTTTCATGGGATGAATACAGTGTGAGCGGAGACGTAAGATTTGCACGAATAAGGGAAGAGGAGTACCTCTTTCTGCTGGCAGTGATGTGTCCTCCTATTTTTCCGACGATCTTCTTGTTGTTCGCCGGAAACCAGAAGTTGTGGAGGACGGTGCAGCCTTGGATGAACCCATGGCCAAGTTGTCGACGGCGGGGTAGCAGATCCGAGGCGGCGAACGACGGTGTAGCGGGAACAACTCCGTTGCGGTGGACGGTTGCAACAGTGGAGCCGCAACAGTGAGGCGCAGGACGGCGTGGTCGGAGTGGTTCTGGTACGGCGCATGTCGGCGTCGGTGTTGTGGAGTAAGCTCTGCCTTGGCTTCAACTACTAAGTCCTTGAGGGTGTTGTGGTTGCGGTTGTGTTGGACGACGACGTCGGGGTACCGGCTCCAACGTGATGGAGGAGGGCGGTGGTGGATTGGCCGCTATGGGGTGGAGGACGGAGGAAGCTGGGGTTTCGCGGCTGGTGGAGAGGGCGTTTTCGCGCCCACGGAGTATGAATGGGGAAACGGAGGGAGGCGGGGAACTAAGCGGGAACAATGTTTCGGTTTGAGACACGCTTGTTTGAAGTTTGGGGAAAGTTACAAACTTTGCCCCCATCTAAAATTTCGGACATATTGCGGGTTGGGGGTAGGACAGTCATGTCAGGTGTCCCAAATGTGGGCGGGATAGATTTCGGCCGAGCGCATGGGTAGGCGCCCACGGCGTATGAATGCTTCTCGGAGGCGGTTGAGACTGCCGTCTTGGTGAAGTTACAAACCTACCCCGGTTTAGACCTTTGGACATCGGGCCGATAGGCTACACGGGCTAGAGTCAGGACAGTAATTTCCTACCACCAAAACATTAGTCTCGCGCGGTTTTGGGTGACCAGAGGCCTATTTGGCGCTTCATTCAATATTTGGGAGCAGAAGCATTAACGTTTTCGGTTCTCTTGAATTGAACTTTCAGGATTTGTCAAACTTCACAAATATTTACTCTTGAAAATCCTAAAGCTATGATTATTTTGGAATGGAGGGGGTACATTTGAATATACATTGTACATGAGTATATATTAAAAAATATGCAACTTACCTCAGTTCATGCATGGTTCCAGATATAATCTCCTTGGTTGCAAAAAAAGTTAGATATGCGTATGAATATATATAGCATGTTCAAACTCACAACAAAGATTGATGCCCCCTTTTACATCTGATTTACAAATGCCATTATCTCGGGTTCAAATAGATGAATGCACTTCCTATGAATTCGAATCTTCGAAACCCCCTTTATGTTGAATTCGACATGTATTCTATTTCGTACCTAGCAATTTGGAATGTATCCATGCAAGTGACAAATGTATAAAGTGCTTCACACTAACAACATGGAGTGCACTAATTAATGTTTATATATGAATTGCAAAAGCATCCATTGCCTGTATTTCAAACTGCTCTCACTCTATGGATCGATAATATGAAATAAACACATGCACATGCTAGAATTCAATAGAGTATGGGTGTCTGATAGACCGATTTTCATCCATACGCAATTTGCAAAATTCATGATCTCATCCAAAAATAATAATGCCATTTATATTTTAATTTAATGCGTAGAACCGCCTTTTACACATAGATGCACTATGCCTCGCCCCGTTCTCACAAACACGTTATATATCTCTCTATCTAACGCATAAGTGCACACACTTTATATGCATCATCATTTCTCTTTCACACATGCTCACAATATCTCTCAGGGTGTCGGGGTGTCTCACACACATGCTCTCTCTGTTTCTCTCTCTCTCTTTCTGACTACTATGTACCACTCTTTTCACTGATCTCAGTTGGAAAACACTATTTCTCTCACATGCATATATACACATGCATGGTCTCTACTAGCCCTCTATACGCACATATATGTGCCTACGTGTCTCCCGCATGCACATTATCTTTAGGCCTCTCTCGCACACATTGCCCCCCAGACACACCTCTCTCTTAGTAGTTGGCAGATATGATTTCATCATATCATTCGGTAGGATATCCCTGGCTGTTAGGCTAGATGGTAATACGAGGCAAAGTTTTACCCTAGTTCGGATCGGACCCTTGCAGTTGAAGAAAGAGCCTACTCCTGGTACGGTATATTAGTGATAGGAGTGTGTACAAAGTACACGTGAATACCAGGCATTGTGCGTGTGTGTATACTATCGACGAACTAGCCCCCATGCTTGTATAACATACTAAGGGCCTAGGGTTACAAATCATATATAGTCGGCTTATCACCAGTGGGGATAGTCCTCCGCGACTCTGGTAGCTTCGTGTTGTACGTCGAGTCCTCCACATGGGTCTTCGTATAACACGTCTCGGTCCAACCTATATGTGGAGCAGGATGGAACCAACCCATGAGTCTTCATGTTGACCCACCACAACTAGAAATGACGTGCGCACTACACCACACACGCAATCGGCCACTAAGAAAATAAGCATATACAATAGTACAATGATATCTAGCTCACGATACGTCTCCATATTTTGTTGATGACACTGACGGACTTTGCATTTGATGCGTGCTCCGTATTTTGTTAACGACACCTACGATCATTGTATTTGAAGCGAAAGCACGATATGGTCACTGGACTTCAGAATAAGCTCATCACGGTCACCACATACATTTTGTCATGCTAAATGAAACTGCTAGTTATCGACTAGAGGGGGGTGAATAGGCGATTATTATGAAAGTCTTCAAAACATGGAAGTTTCGAAGACAATCGATAGAAATGAACCTATTAACATGCAGCGGAAGGTAGACTACACTAGGAAAGCCATATTGAAGTATTCAATGAAGGGAAAGCACAAAGACTAATAGCAGCTAGGCAGTATGGATCAGGATGGAAGACAGTATGAAGCCAATCATAACAAGCAGTCACACAGTGAAGACAAATAGATTATGCAAACATGCAATGACTTCACAAGGACCAACTGTAAATAAAGAGATGGGAAGAATAGAACCAGTTGCTCGTTGAAGACAATGATTTGTTGGACCAGTTCCAGTTGCTGTGACAACTGCACGTCTGGTTAGGGAGGCTGAGATTTAACTCAGAAGACCGTGTCTTCACCTTATTCCCCTTGAGCTAAGGACACCCAGTCCTCGCGCAATCACTCTGGTAATTCTTCAAGGTAGACTTCCAAACCTTCACAGACTTCGTTCACCGGCGATCCACAATGACTCTTGGATGCTTAGAACGCGATGCCTAACCGGCTGGAGGATTCACAGTCCTCAAGTGTAACAAGTCTTCAGATCACACAGACAGGAAGACTTCAGTGATGCCTAACACTCTTTAGCTCTGGGTGTTTAGGGCTTTGTCCTCGCAAGGATTTCTCTCTCAAAGGCTTCGAGGTGGGTTGCTCTCAAATGACAAAAGCTGTGCACTAACTCTGAGCAGCCAACCAATTTATGGTGTAGGGGGTGGGCTATTTATAGCCACTAGGTAACCTGACCTGATTTGTCCGAAATGACCCTGCGTCACTAAGGAACTAACACGTGTTCCAACGGTCAGATTTCAAACACACGTGGCAACTTTACTTGGGCTGCAAGTAAAGCTGACTCATCCAGCTCTGGATAAGATTTGCTCTCATTGTCTTCGCTCAAAGACATAGGATTTTGGTTAAGCAGCACTTCAGCCACTCTGACTTTGTTCACTGGAACCCCACTTAACAGTACGGTGGTTCCTATGACTCAACAAAGAAGAAAAGGAAACAACGAAACAACTAAGTCTTCGCGCTCCATAGTCTTCACGCGATGTCTTCTCTTGTCATAGTCTTCAATGTGAATATCTTCACATACCACCTTTGTCTTCAATGTCTTCATACATTTTTAGGGGTCATCTCTAGTAGGAAAACCGAATCAATGAGGGACTACTACTTGTGTTATCCTGCAATTCTCACAAACACATTAGTCCCTCAACCAGGTTTATCGTCAATACTCCAAAACCAACTAGGTGTGGCACTAGATGCACTTACAATCTCCCCCTTTTTGGTGATTGATGACAAACTGGTTGAAGTTTTCAACGGGGATAAAAGTATGTGAAATTATAAAGGATTAAGGTATTGTCTTCGTAAGTAGCAGAAAGGCTCCCCCTTAAGATGTGCATATAAGTATTTTGCCTTTGAATGCAAATGCACATGGCAGGTTGTACTTGCAGAGCTCCTCTTCTACTTATGAAGATAATTCATCATGCATGAAAGGATATGACGAAGATAATGACATGCATAATGAAAAATGGACGTCTGCAAAATGACTTCGTGCGGAATTTATCATCGCATCACATAGTGTCGAAAAGGTAGCAGACGACCATCAAGTTTAAATGTTACAACTCAAAACGAACCAAATGTATCAAAAGCGAGAGTTGTAAGCACTTGGCAAATGTAGCAAAAGTATAGCAAGCACCCATATGGACCCGCTTGAAGACTATCAACTCATATGCTTCTCCCCCTTTTGTCAGTATTGACCAAAAAGGTTTGAAGACATAGAGCTTCTACTCGTTCCCATGAGGAGTAGGTTAAGTAGTAGGGTCGTCGTTGAGGTTCGGTGGTGCAGAAGAACTTGGTGCAGTGTCGACACACGCTGAAGTTGGAGGTGGAGAGGTAGCATCATCTTGATCATCTAAGACTCTTCAAGTGAGGGAGTCCGACGCAAGTGAGCATTCCTTGGAGGAGTTGAGTCAAACTTGAATCTCTCTGTGAAGCCATCGTCTAGAAGATCTGCTTCAGCACTGAGCAATGTCAAACTCTTCCAAGACCTCCGACATGTTTCATGTGTAACAAAGGCATTCTTGGTGGCAAGATTTCGAATGCAATTGGCGTCCACCAAGAGGCTTTGCATCTGACGCTTAAGACAGTCATGATGCTTATCCTGTTTCTGATGTAGAGCGACGAGAAGCTCTCGGTCATTGAGAACACGAGATCGCTTCCGAGGCCTTTGGGCAATGGTACTTGCAGTGGCTTCAGTTTGGGTGTGAGGGGCACGTGTATTGCTAGCCAAGGGGTAAACACGAGAAACGGCCTGCACTCCTTCAATGGGCTGGGTGAAGCTTTGATGATCGACATTGTGAAGATAAGTTGGCTCCTTTGCAGGCTCTGGGTAAATGGTTTCGACAGACAGATCAACCTCTGGCAAGAATATAAGGTGATTGCGCACAGACGGCTGATAGTTTGTAGCAGAGTGAAGCTTGATGAGGCACATTATCCATGGAGCATAGAACTTCAGACCAAAGATGTCGGAGCCAGATGCAGGCAACTGCCTGATGAAAAAGTCTTGAGCATTGAAGATGATGCCATTGAAGATATAGAAAACCAAAGTCTTCATTGCTCCTTCAAGCTTCGCTGCAGATGAATGTCCTTTGACAGGCCATAGAGTTCGCCTGATGATATGATAGATGGTGCGGGGCAGATACTCTAGGTCTTCAACAAAGAATTCCGTTGGGTATTCAGCGTCACGTCGTAGAGGCTTCATCATGCTCAGCATTTGGCTCATGTTAGGCTCTGGCTTCTGAAAAATGCTCTCCAAAGCATTCTGGTGTTGCTGACAACCCGGTTCATAATATTCGCCAGGAGTGGGAAGGGCTGTAAGCTCAATGATGTCTTGGGCTTTAGCTTCATGATGTACATCGCCCGCCATCCACTCAAGGATCCAAGTCTTCGGATCCCTGTTGTATGGTGGAGGGTAGCATAGAATTGAAGCAGAAGTTCTTCATTCCAATGTTCCTTGTCAGTCACAAAGTTGAGCAGACCCGCATCACGGAAGGAGTCAAGAGCTTCTTCAAGGCAAGGCAATCCAGCAATGGCTTCGCAGTCTAGACGCATATGAGGGAAAATGCGCCCCTGATTGTATAAGATGCAAGAATAGTAGTTGCGCTGCTGATAACTCCAGAATCGATCTGAGGAGATTCGTGGCCTTGTGTAGGGGTTCTTGTCACTGTCAAAGAATGTGTTGTGTGCCTTGAAGCCATTCAGATTAAACGATCCTGGAGAGGTTGTAGTACCTGGAAACCGTGGTAGCCTTGGCTTTGGCTTCTGGACCTGAGGCCTGTGCTCCACATGATATTCAAATTGCGGACCAGTAGCAGGCGGAGGAACCAGAATTGGCCAGCGGACGGTAACAAGCTGACCACGTTTATATGCTTGCTCGATGGTGTGTGGCCTTGGAGGTGGTACAAGAGGAGAGGCATTGGCTTCAGGCTGCAGATTGTCTTCGGGTGCAATCACTTCTGGCACCACATTAGCTTCAGGCGCCACAGTAGCTTCAGCCATGACAACGTCATTGGCGTTAGTGTTGGTGTTGGTGGCCACCTCAGTATTGGTAACCTCCACTTCAGGAGCTGGAGGGTTGGACACGTTCTCCTCGAGAACAACTTCAGGGTTGGACGAGGGTGTAGTAACACGTTCTTCTTCTCTTGGTTCTTCTTCTTGGTCATCAGCTGATGCAGCCGGAATATCTTCAGCCGCTTTGGCTTCAGATTCAGGGATGTTCGCAGTAGGAGAGGCTTCAAGAAAGACTTTGCTTGGAACGGATTAACGCTCTTCTCCTTCTGGAACACTTGACAAAGTGACTTGTGGCCTTGGTCCTTTGCGAAGCCTGCGAAACGCTGGCGACGCCTGTGGAGATGGAGTTGGTTGGGCCTCAAAGTCTTCATTGTCAATCACCGGAGTGGTGACCTGCGTTGGGGGAGTAACTGGTGTTTCTTCATCATGAGGGGATTCTTGAGGGTGATCAGCCCATGAGTCATCCTGAGCAATTGGAGTCAATGGACGACCAATGTTGATGCGTTCGCTTTTCATGAGAACAGGTGATGATACCACATTGTGTTCGATCCGAGGAAGGACTTCATCATCTTCAACATCGTCTTGATGACCAATGTCTTCAGTTGCGGTGGGGTTGACAACTGGAATGTCTTCAACTACTGGAGCCTCTGTGGAAGCAGGCTCATGAACGATCAACTGGCGCTCACGATGTTCAGACGCAGGACGAGCCACTGGGATTGGCTCGACAACAAGGGGCTTTGTGGGAGCAGCCCGGTCTCTCTTCTTTGTCTTTCTCTTCTTGGTTGGCGGAGCGTCGTCAGTGGTGTGCTTGGTCTTGCGCTTGCGGGCTTCGGCTTCAGCTGCCCTTGTTTTCTTGAGTTCCGAAGCCACTGTGGGGACCTTAGGCTTCGAGCCTGTCATACTAGCCGAGAAGACAATGCGAGTTTCTTCCTGCCTTGATGCTTCTGGTTGGGCCACATCAGGCCTCTTCTTCTTCTTGGCAGCCATTCTGGGGTCGATGCCTGGTCGCCCCAAAGCCTTGCGCTTTTCAGCTTCATTGTAGCCTTGAACACATTTGGCAGCAAGATTCTTCATGCGCTCATGAGAACCTTTTGCTTCTTCTCGTTTCTTGTGGAACGCCTCCTTGAGCTCATGCATCATGACCTTGAAGTTCTGGATGTCTTCCACGTTGAGCTTGGCCATGTGCTTCTTGAACTGAACCTTTTCATAATCAATCTTGTGCTTCAGCTCAACAATCTTCTGTGCAAGAGCCAGCTCAGGAGCAATGGCTCAATGGAAAGAGACGCTGAGGCCAATTGGGAGCTGAAGATCATCAAAATTGAGGTCTGGGCTGTCAAACCACTCATCAATAAACTTGTACAGGATCTCCACATCAAAGAGGGGAAGATCATTGAAGATTTCCGCCTCTTGCTTGCTCTTTATCAATTGCTCAAGAGCATCATCGCCAAGATCATCGTCACTAGACAGATCAATGGCTTCGTTCTTGTTCCGTAGAACGACAACAGGGGTCAATGCTTGACCAGTTGGTTGCATGGGCTTCTTCAACTTGTCAGACTTGGAGATGCGAGAAAGATCTTCAGACTGCACACTGGCTTCAGGAGGTGCAGTGGCTAGAGGCTTCGCCCATGAGATCTTTGGTGCGGAGGAGGGCTTTGAAGCCTTTGGTTTCTTTTGCTTCGCTGGCTTCGGTGGTGCAGGCACTTCGTTAGATTCAGCGTCATCTGCAGAGTGATCCACAGCTGCCCCTTGAACCTGAATGTGAGTGATAAGACCTTCAAGGTTGTAGAAGGGCCCAACAAGATTGGGTTCAGCTTCGCGTGTGCCATCGGCATGTGGCGCAGAGGGTCCTGGGTTGAAGTCTAATCCCCAATACTTCTTGTTTTCCTTGGCCGAGTTCTTGGCAAACTGAAAGTTGTGCTTGAACAGATTGTCATCTCGACACCATAGCAATGACGATGGGTCGGCATCAGTAGGCTGTGGTCCTCGGACCATGCAAGGGTAGAATCCTTGAGCAATGGCTTCAGTTCTGGTCTTGGGTTGAAGATTTTTATAGAGAATATCTCCCCAAGGACGCGGGATAGCATTCTTCTCAGCATACTCCTTGGTGACAAATCTGTACTTGAACCATTGCTCGGCCCAATATCTTTGAATCCATTGGATTCGTGTCTTGCACTGACCATAGCTTTCTTCGGGGTCAGTTTTGTATAGTTCATAGAGATCTTTGGGCAGATCCATTGAAGTACCCACACGGCTCTGTCTGCCACCCTTCGTTGCTGATTTCTCTGTTGCCGTGAAGTTTAGAATGAAAGGCTTCAACACTGTCAAAGTCTTCCGTCTGCTGGTCAGACATGAACTGGCTTCGGGAGAATTTATGTGATGCTGTAAGAAATCTGCAAATGAATGCGGACTATGAGAACCAAGGGATTCTCCCACGGACATGTACCTGTGACAGCATTAGAGATGCGAGGGAAGGGGAAGAGGTCATATGCATTCTCAGAAGATTTTGAAGATAGATCAGTTTAGAAGACATTGACCTCATAGTGCGAAAACATTCACTCATATGTAGAGAGTTGGTTCCAGATTTGTACGAATCCACGAATAAGTACAAGTGAGGAATCTAACTACTTTGTGAAGCATAAGTGAACATACTAGGCATGTTATGAGATGTAGAACAAGATAGATCCAACTTTGTAGGAACAGAAACCACTTGTGGTTGAAAAGGATGAATCTATCGGATCAAAAAGGACTGTAAAAAGAGTTTTTATTTACCACTCGAGGAACTGCTAGACGGAGTAGCAGATGAGGCTGAGCAGTTCGATCTTCCGTGCCCTAACTTGGCGACGGAGGACACCTACAGCAACGGCGGAGAAGATGATGTCCGCGGCCGGCGTGATGACGGTGTCGGTGAGGTCGCGACAACTAAGCACTTCGTCGTCGTCGTCGAGGGCTAGCGGTGGCGCTAGGTGTTGTGCGAGAAAGAGAAGTGGAAGAAGAGATAATGACTGGGGTGTGGCATGTATTCCTAAGGACAGGGACGACGCAACGTTATTACGCAGGTGCCCCTGGCGGTTCACATCTGAAGGACACGTGGCAATCATGCAACTCATTGGAGGTTGTTCCATGTTCCCACGTACGCCTGGATTGTCGGGTGGTCGTTCCCGCTTCTCCGGGTTTCAGGCAAAAAGGATTGAGTATTTAAAACAGATTTAATGTTTGTCTCTATATCTTTTGCTGACAAGGACGCAGCAAAGACATTCGACAGTTTCAATAGAATGCATATGATTTGGATAGATAGATGTGAGACGGGAGCATAGAGAGGTTAGGGTCCGATCACATTCACTTAGTTCAAAAGATTCAACGAGAAGACATAGCTATAAGTGAATGTTGTAGAGGACAGAACGCAAATATATGAATATATCCGAATGAGACCAAATCAATATTGTGAAGATAAACATGAAGCCATGTTAATATTGAAGACAAACTAAATGCGAAGACTTTGCAAATACAACGCCAACAGAAAATACTCCAAACAAAAGTTTGGTGGTGGTGTTACCCAACGTATAGGAAGTATTAGACCAAGACACGGCGCACAATTATCATGGCGCTCTGAAGTCAAATTACGCATTAATGTATTCACACTTAGAGTGTAAGTCTTCATTAGTTGAAGATATACGTTACTTCGTGTGTTGCGCATATAAGTCATCAACATGCATAAGTGTTAGGATGTGTGCATGATCACAGGACATTTGAGGATTCCAAGATATTTAGCTCACACCGCAACTTGCAAAACCTTTTCTCATCCAAGGGCTTTGTGAAGATATCTGCCAGTTGCTCTTCAGTGTTGACGTGAGTGCTATCAATATCTTCCTTCATGACATGATCTCTGAGAAAGTGATGAGGATCTGAATGTGCTTTGTCTTTGAGTGATGAACTGGGTTGTTGGCAATCTTGATGGCGCTTTCATTGTCGCAGTAGAGTGGCACTTGCTTCCGATGAATGCCATAGTCTTTGAGTGTTTGCTTCATCCAGAGAAGCTGAGCGCAGCAAGATCCAACAGCAATGTATTCAGATTCAGCAGTGGAGAGAGATACACAGTTCTGCTTCTTTGAAGACCAACACACAAGTGATCGTCCCAGAAAGTGACATGTGCCTGATGTAGACTTGCGATCCACCTTGTCACCAGCATAATCAGCATCCGAGAATCCAACTAGATCAAACTCTGAGCCCTTTGGATACCATAATCCTAGTGTTGGGGTGTAAGCCAAATATCGAAGAATTCGCTTCACAGCTAAGTGATGTGATTCCTTTGGTGCCTCTTGGAATCGGGAACACATGCGAACACTAAGCATGATATCTGGCCTAGATGCACATAAATAAAGCAAAGAACCAATCATGGAGCGGTATACCTTTTGATCGAACTCTTTACCATTGGCGTCAGGATCCAGATGACTCTTGGTAGGCATTGGTGTTGTATAACCTTTGCAATCCTGCATTCCAAACTTCATCAGGCAATCTTTGAGGTATTTCTCTTGAGATATGAAGATGTCGTTGCATTGCTGCCATATTTGAAGACCAAGGAAAAACTTCAGCTCACCCATCATGGACATCTGATATTGCTCTTGCATCATGTATCCAAACTCATCACTGTATTTATGATTAGTGCAGCCGAAGATAATGTCATCCACATATATTTGGCACATAAACAGTTCACCATCATATGTCTTTGTGAAGAGTGTGGGATCCAGGGAACCAGGTTTGAAGCCTTTGCTCTTCAGGAAGTCTTTGAGTGTGTCATACCAAGCACGAGGGGCTTGTTTGAGGCCATACAGTGCCTTGTTGAGCTTGTAAACCATGTTAGGATGTTTTGGATCTTCAAAACCAGGCGGTTGTGCAACATACACTTCTTCTTCAATCTTGCCATTGAGAAAGGCACTCTTCACATCCATTTTATACAGAAGGATGTTATGATGATTTGCGTAGGCTAGCAGTATGCGTATAGCTTCAAGCCTAGCCACAGGAGCAAATGTTTCATCGAAGTCAATTCCTTCATTTTGAGTGTATCCTTGAGCAACAAGATGAGCCTTGTTTCTGACAACTTGACCATGCTCATCTTGCTTGTTGCGATATATCCATTTAGTGCCTATGATATTGTGTTTACGAGGATCAGGATGCTTGACCAGTTCCCATACATTATTCAGCTCGAACTGTTGAAGCTCTTCTTTCATAGCTTGAATCCATTCAGGTTCCATGAAAGCTTCATCAACTTTCTTGGGTTCAGATATTGAGATGAATGCAAAGTGCCCACAGAAATTTTCTAGTTGTGTTTCCCTTGAACGAGGGAGTGGACCAGGTGCATTGATGCTATCAATTATCTTCTGAATCTGTACTTCATTTGCAACACGAGGATGAACTGGACGAAGATTTTGCTCTTGCTGATCATTGTCATCGTTTGAAGAATTGTCTTCCGGCTGAGCATTGTCTTCAGGTTGATTAGGTGCAGAGATGATAAGTTCCTCTTCAGGCTGTACTTCAGACGGTATGATTTCTCCAGTTCCCATAAGCTTGATGGATTCACTGGGTGGAATTTCATCTAGCACATTTGGCAAGTGCTCTCTTTGCGAGCCGTTAGTCTCATCGAACCGCACATCCACAGTTTCAACCACTTTATAGTGAAAGAGGTTGAAGACTCTGTAGGAGTGCGAATCCTTTCCGTAACCAAGCATAAAACCTTCATGTGCTTTCGGTGCAAATTTTGAAGTGTGATGTGGATCCTTGATCCAGCACCTAGCACCAAATACTCTGAAGTAACTGACATTGGCTTCTTACTTGTGAGGAGTTCATAGGATGTTTTCTTCAGAAGCTTGTGAAGATAAACATGGTTGATGACATGGCATGCAGTATCAATAGCTTCAGGCCAGAACTTTCTTGGTGTCTTGTATTCATCAAGCATCGTCCGAGCCATCTCAATGAGTGTTCTGTTCTTACGTTCCACGATGCCATTCTGCTGCGGCGTGTACGGAGCTGAGAACTCATGAGTGATGCCCAATGTATTGAGATAAGTGTCGAGGCCGGTGTTCTTGAATTCAGTGCCATTGTCACTTCTGATGTGCTTGATCTTGACGCCATAGTTGTTCATGGCTCGATTGGCGAAGCGTCTGAAGACATCCTGCACTTCACTCTTGTAGAGGATTATATGCACCCATGTATATCTTGAATAATCATCAACAATGACGAAGCCATAGAGACAAGCAGTAGTAGTAAGGGTAGAGTAGTGAGTAGGGCCGAAGAGGTCCATGTGTAGCAGTTCGAAGGGTTGAGTCATTGTCATGATTGTCTTCGAGGGATGCTTGGCCCTCGTCATCTTTCCAGCTTCGCAGGCACCGCATAAGTGATCCTTCTTGAACTTGACGCCCTCGATGCCTATGACGTGCTTCTTCTTTGCAAGAGTATGCAAGTTCCTCATGCCAACATTCTGAAGCTTTTGCAAGAAGACATACAGCAAGTTGTGGTCCTGCTGAGAAATCTACCATGTACCAATCATCTTTCCGATACCCTTCAAAGACTAGAGACTTGTCAGATTCCATTAGAACAAGGCAACGATATTTTCCAAATATCACAATCATGTTCAAATCGCAAAGCATTGAGACAAACATTAAGTTGAAACCAAGGGATTCAACAAGAATCACTTTATCCATGTGCTGATCCTTTGAGATTGCATCTCTACCTAGACCCAATACCTTGCTTTTACGAGTATCAGCAAATGTGATGTGACTTTTGTCAGATGGACGTAGGGTTGAGTCCATGAGAAGACTTCGTTTGCCAGTCATGTGACTAGTACATCCACTATCAATAATCCATTCTGAAGTAGCTGGTGTCATACCGTATAGTGCAGTTAGGGGGATAGGCTTCACGAAGAGCATTGTGAAGCATAAACATTTTGCGAGCAAGAGGATTATTAAAGCTTAGATCGAGGTTAGGACTAATAGGACAAGTAGCAAGCGACTCAGGAACAAAATACATAATAAGACCATTTGGGCATTTGATCTTGCGCCCTACAAGATGTTTTAGGTCCCCGGCAATAGCTTTGACTCATTTGATTTTCAGCTGGAGACCTTTCCCTACAAAAGAGAGTTAAGCTTTCTTAGCCACCCACATCTTCAAGGGTGGCTTTGAAGCACTGAGTCTAAGTGCAGCATCTGAGAACTTTGGCTTTGGAGCCATAGAAAATAGTCTTGCAGGTGGAGAATAGTACTCATAAGAATAAGCAGAGTAGTTCTGGGTCTTATAAACATGGCGGTTTGATGAAACACACTCATATTCATAGGTCCGAGTATGGTTTCCCTGCAAAACATTTGTATTAGTGCGACCCAGGTGAGTCCTCTGTCTGTATGAAGCCTTTGGACCATATGAAGCCTGTGGTCTGGGGTTTGTCTTCTTCCCTTGTGGTGTCATGACGACATTCACAGGAAGATTCTCCAGACACCTTTTCGGCACCCAAACTTTCTTCATAGGTGGCCCATTCCTGCAGTTAGTACCAATATACCTGGCAAACGCTTCACCATTCTGATTCTTAAACAGTTTATAGTTTGCATCAAAGGATTCATCAATGACGATGGGATTAGCACAAGTGAAGCCAGATAGGGTGGATGTATCCACTGAAGGTTCCTTTGCAGCAACCCATGTGGTTTTGGGCTACTGCTCAGGTTTCCAGTAAGAGCCATTAACATTCATTTTCCTTTCGAACCCAACACCCTCTTTCCTAGGGTTTCGGTTCAGAATCTGCCTTTTGAGGACATCACATAGTGTCTGATGCCCTTTGAGACTTTTGTACATCCCTGTTTCAAGCAATGTCTTCAACCTAGCATTTTCATCAGCAATAGTAGTGGCATCCTCAGCAGAGGGGTTAGTTTCCACATCAACAGTTGAAGATATTGTAATAGTAGCAGCAGTAGAACATTCAGCAACAGAAGTAGCGTTATCACGCCCAAGGCATTTAAGACATGGTGGTTCAAATCCTTCCTGAGCGGGACTGATCTGTTTAGCGCGAAGTGACTCGTTTTCCTTTTGAAGATCTTCATGAGCCGCTCTCAATTTCTCAAGTTTTTGCTTCCTTTGAAGATAATCATAGGAAAGCTTTTCATGAGTTGTTGAGAGCGTTTCATGACGGCTTTCAAGTTCCTCATACTTAACATGAAGATTTTTTATGTCTTCATTTAAGGACTGAGATCGAGTCATTCCAGCGTCCAACATGTCATCACTTTTGTCTAACAGTTTTTGAATATGTTCCATAGCTTTCTGTTGTTTAGTTGCAGTTTTAGCAAGTGTTTTGTAGCTGGGTTTGGAATCACAATCAGAGTCATCTTCACTGGATGTTTGATAGTGAGTATTGTGTGAGTTTACCTTGGCACCGCATGCCATGAAGCAATAGGTGGGAGCGGAGTTGTCCTTCTCATTAGCATCAGCGTAGGTGACGAAGTCATTGTCTTCAGTGTTGAAGATGGACTTGGCAACGTAGGCTGTAGCCAGACTTGAAACGCCAGAATCAGACTCCTCCTCAGACTCCACCTCCGCCTCCTCAGAAGTAGACTCCTCCTCCGAATCCATTTCCTTGCCAACAAACGTACGAGCTTTGCCAGATGAGCTCTTCTTGTGTGATGAAGACTTTGAGGAAGACTTGGAAGAAGACTTTGAGTATCTCTTCTTCTTCTTGTCATCAGAATCATATTCCTTTCTCTTCTTCTTATTCTTGTTCTCATTGTCCCACTACGGACACTCAGAGATGTAGTGACCAAGTTTCTTGCACTTGTGGCATGTTCTCTTCTTGTAGTCATGAGCAGAGGCTTCATCATTCCTTGAGCTGGATCATGAAGACTTTCTGAAGCCTTTCTTCTTGGTGAATTTTTGGAACTTCTTCACAAGCATAGCAAGCTCCTTTCCAATGTCTTCAGGATCATCAGAACTGTAGTCAGATTCTTCTTCAGATGAGGAAACAACTTTTGCCTTCAAGGCACGAGTTCGGCCATAGTTGGGACCGTAGATATCTCTTTTCTCAGAAAGCTGAAACTCATGTGTGTTGAGCCGGATCGAGTCTCTTGAAGTCAGGGCGTTCTTGAATCATCAGGGCTAGGGTGTCAAATGAGCTGTCAAGTGATCTCAGGAGTGTCTTGACGATTTCATGCTTGGTGATCTCAGTAGCGCCGAGAGCTTGAAGCTCATTTGTGATGTCAGTGAGGCGATCAAACGTGAGTTGAACATTCTCATTGTCGTTTCTCTTGAAGCGGTTGAAGAGGTTGCGAAGGACACTGATCCTTTGATCTCTCTGGGTTGAGACGCCTTCGTTGACCTTGGAGAGCTAGTCCCAGACTAGCTTAGATGTTTCCAGGGCACTCACACGGCCATACTGCCCTTTGGTCAGATGACCACAGATGATGTTCTTGGCAGTGGAATCCAGTTGAACGAACTTCTTGACATCGGCAGCGGTGACACCTTCATCAGCCTTGGGAACTCCATTCTTGATGACATACCAGAGGTCGACATCAATGGCTTCAAGATGCATGCGCATCTTATTCTTCCAGTAGGGATATTCAATTCCATCAAAGACGGGGCACGCGGCGGAGACTTTGATTATCCCTGCAGTCGACATAGCTAAAACTCCAGGTGGTTAAACGGAATCACACAGAACAAGGGAGTACCTTGCTCTGATACCAATTGAAAGTGCTAGTTATCGACTAGAGGGGGGGTGAATAGGTGATTTTTATGGAAGTCTTCAAAACATGGAAGTTTCAAAGACAATCGATAGAAATGAACCTATTAATATGCAGCGGAAGGTAGACTACACTAGGAAAGCCATATTCAAGTATTCAATGAAGGGAAAGCACAAAGACTAATAGCAGCTAGGCAGTATGGATCAGGATGGAAGACAGTATGAAGCCAATCATAACAAGTAGTCACACAGTGAAGACAAATAGATTATGCAAACATGCAATGACTTCACAAGGACCAACTGTAAATAAAGAGATGGGAAGGATAGAACCAGTTGCTCGTTGAAGACAATGATTTGTTAGACCAGTTCCAGTTGCTGTGACAACTGTACGTCTGGTTAGGGAGGCTGAGATTTAACTCAGAAGACCGTGTCTTCACCTTATTCCCCTTGAGCTAAGGACACCCAGTCCTCGCCCAATCACTCTGGTAAGTCTTCAAGGTAGACTTCCAAACCTTCACAGACTTCGTTCACCGGTGATCCACAATGACTCTTGGATGCTCAGAACGCGACGCCTAACCGGCTGGAGGATTCACAGTCCTCAAGTGTAACAAGTCTTCAGATCACACAGACAGGAAGACTAGTGATGCCTAACACTCTTTGGCTCTGGGTGTTTAGGGCTTTGTCCTCGCAAGGATTTCTCTCTCAAAGGCTTCGAGGTGGGTTGCTCTCAAACGACAAAAGCCGTGCACTAACTCTGAGCAGCCAACCAATTTATGGTGTAGGGGGTGGGCTATTTATAGCGACTAGGCAACCCGACCTGATTTGTCCGAAATGACCCTGGGTCACTAAGGAACTAACACGTGTTCCAACGGTCAGATTTCAAACACACGCGGCAACTTTACTAGGGCTACAAGTAAAGCTGACTCATCCAGCTCTGGATAAGATTTGCTCTCATTGTCTTCGCTCGAAGACATAGGATTTTGGTTAAGCATCACTTCAGTCACTCTAACTTTGTTCACTGGGACCCCACTTAACAGTACGGTGGTTCCTATGACTCAACAAAGAAGAAAAGGAAACAATGAAACAACTAAGTCTTCGCGCTCCATAGTCTACATGCGATGTCTTCTCTTGTCATAGTCTTCAATGTGAATATCTTCACATACCACCTTTGTCTTCAATGTCTTCATACATTTTTAGGGGTCATCTCTAGTAGGAAAACCGAATCAATGAGGGACTACTACTTGTGTTATCCTGCAATTCTCACAAACACATTAGTCCCTCAACCAGGTTTGTCATCAATACTCCAAAACCAACTAGGGGTGGCACTAGATGCACTTACAATCTCCCCCTTTTTTGGTGATTGATGACAAACTGGTTGAAGTTTTCAACGGGGATAAAAGTATGTGAAATTGTAAAGGATTTAGGTATTGTCTTCGTAAGTAGCAGAAAGGCTCCCCCTGAAGATGTGCATATAAGTATTTTACTTTTGAATGCAAATGCACATGGCAGGTTGTACTCGCGGAGCTCCTCTTCTACTTATGAAGACAATTCATCATGCATGAAAGTATATGACAAAGATAATGACATGCATAATGAAAAATGGACGTCTGCAAAATGACTTCGTGCGGAATTTATCGTCGCACATGCGGAATTTATCATCGCATCACATAGTGTCAAAAAGGTAGCAGACGACCATCAAGTTTAAGTGTTACAACTCAAAACGAACCAAATGTATCAAAAGCGAGAGTTGTAAGCACTTGGCAAATGTAGCAAAAGTATAGCAACCACCCATATGGACCCACTTGAAGACTATCAACTCATATGCTTCTCCCCCTTTTGTCAATAATGACCAAAAAGGTTTGAAGACATAGAGCTTCTACTCGTTCCCATGAGGAGTAGGTGAAGCAGCAGGGTCGTCGTTGAGGTTCGGTGGTGCAGAAGAACTTGGTGCAGTGTCGACACGCGCTGAAGTTGGAGGTGGAGAGGTAGCATCATCTTGATCATCTATGACTCTAGCATTGACTGTTGCAGCTGAGGAAGAATAGTCAGAGTCTTCAACTGAGGGAGTCCGACGCAAGTGAGCATTCCTTGGAGGAGTTGAGTCAAACTTGAATCTCTCTGTGAAGCCATCGTCTTGAAGATCTGCTTCAGCACTGAGCAATGTCAAACTCTTCCAAGACCTCTGACATGTTTCATGTGTAACAAAGGCATTCTTGGTGGCAAGATTTTGAATGCAATTGACGTCCACCAAGAGGCTTTGCATTTGATGCTTAAGCAAGTCATGATGCTTATCCTGTTTCTGATGTAGAGCGATGAGAAGCTCTCGGTCATTGAGAACACGAGATCTCTTCCGAGGCCTTTGGGCAATGGTACTAGCAGTGGCTTCAGTTTGGGTGCGAGGGGCACGTGTATTGCCAGCCAAGGGGTAAACACGAGAAACGTCCCGAACTCCTTCAATGGGCTGGGTGAAGCTTTGATGATCGACATTGTGAAGATAAATTGGCTCATTTGCAGTCTCTGGGTAAATGGCTTCGACAAACAGATCAACCTCTGGCAAGAATATAAGGTGATTGCGCACAGACGGCTGATAGTTTGTAGCAGAGTGAAGCTTGATGAGGCGCATTACCCATGGAGCATAGAACTTCAGACCAAAGATGTCGGAGCCAGATGCAGCCAACTGCCTGATGAAAAAGTCTTGAGCATTGAAGCTGATGCCATTGAAGATATAGAAAACCAAAGTCTTCATTTCTCCTTCAAGCTTTGCTGCAGATGAATGTCCTTTGACAAGCCATAGAGTTCGCTTGATGATATGATAGATGGTGCGGGGCAGATACTCTAGGTCTTCAACAAAGAATTCTGTTGGGTATTCAGCATCGCGTGGCAGAGGCTTCATCATGCTCAGCATTTGGCTCATGTTAGGCTCTGGCTTCTAAAAAATGCTCTCCAAAGCATTCTGGTGTTCCTGACAACCTGGTTCATAATATTCGCCAGGAGTGGGCAGGGCTGTAAGCTCAATGATGTCTTGGGCTTTAGCTTCATGATGTACATCGCCCGTCATCCACTCAAGGATCCAAGTCTTCGGATCCTTGTTGTATCCATGAATGTGGAGGGTAGCATAGAATTGAAGCAGAAGTTCTTCATTCCAATGTTCCTTGTCAGTCACAAAGTTGAGCAGACCCGCATCACGGAAGCAGTCAAGAGCTTCTTCAAGGCAAGGCAATCCAACAATGGCTTCGCAGTCTAGACCCGTATATGAAAGAAAGAAATGGTAGTTTGAGTCTGTACTGTGTTAATAAAATAGGAGTACATTTTAGGGTGATCATACGGTCACTAGCTCACCATACAGCTCCGTAATTTGTTGATAACACGATCAATTGACCAGTCAAACGGTCCACATTCAGCAGCGCACACTACCATAGGGCCCACCCGTTAGCGCATATATGATGGACAGAAATGGCAATAAATTAGTGGTCAGTGGGTATTCGAAGTCGTGAGACCTCTGGTTTGCAGTCACCGGCGGTTGGGGGCGTTCATTGG